>NW_016107892.1:0-21762 GCF_001604975.1 Cebus imitator | reverse complement strand
AGAGTGGAAAAAAAAAAAAAGCAGGAGTTGCAATCCTGGTCTCTGATAAAATACACTTTACACCAACAAAGATCAAAAGAGAAAAAGAAGGGCATTACACAATGGTAAAAGTGTAATGCACCCTCCCAAGCCTAAACCAGGAAGAAGTCAAAAGTTAGCAACAAGAGGAGCTAACTATCCTAAATAGATACACACTCAATACAGGAGCACCTGGATACATAAAGCAAGTTCTTAATGACCTATAAAGAGACGTAGACTCCCACACAGTAACAGTGGGAGACTTTAAAACTCCACTGTCAATATTAGACAGATCAAGGAGACAGAAAATTAACAAGGATATCCAGAAGTTGAACTCAGATCTGGACCAAGCAAACCTAACAGACATCCACAGAACTCTCCATCCCACATCCACAGAATATACATTCTTCTCAGCACCACATCACACTTACTCTAAAATTGACCACATAATTGGAAGTAAATCACTCCTCAGCAAATGCAAAAGAACAGCAATCATAACAGTCTCTCAACCACAGTGCAATCAAATTAGAACTCAGGATTAAGAAACTAACTCAGAACCACACAACTTCATGGAAACTGAACAACTGGCTCTTGAATATTGATTCGATAAACAATGAAATGAAGGCAGAAATAAAGATGTTCTTCAAAACCAATGAGAATGAAGACACAACATACCAGAATCTGTGGGACACATTTAAAGCAATGTCTACAGGGAAATTTATAGCAATAAATGGCCACATGAGAAGCAAGGAAAGATCTAAAATCAACATCCTATCATCAAAATTGAAAGAGCTAGAGGAGCAAAATCAAAACAACTCAAAAGCAAGCAGATGACAAGAAATAACTAAGATCAGAGCAGAACTGAAGGAGATAGAGACACAAAAAGCCCTTCAAAAAGTCAATAAATCCAGGAGGTGGTTTTTTGAAAAGATCAACAAAATAGACCACTAGCCAGATTAATAAAAAAGAAAAGAGAGAAGAATCAAATAGATGCAATAAAAAACGAAAAAGGGGATATCACCACTGACTCCACAGAAATACAAACTACCATCAGAGATTACTACAAACAACTCTATGCTCATAAATCAGTAAACCTGGAAGAAACTGATAAATTCCTGGACACTTGCACCCTCCCAAGCCTAAACCAGGGAGAAGTCACAACCCTGAATAGACCCATAACAAGGGCTGAAGTTGAGGCAGCAATTAATAGCCTACCAACCAAAAAGAGCCCAGGTCCAGATGGGTTCACAGCCGAATTCTACCAGACATACAAAGAGGAGCTGGTACCACTCCTTCTGAAACTATTCCAAATGATCCTAAAAGAGGGAATCCTTCCCAAATCATTATATGAGACCAACATCATCCTAACACCAAAACCCGGCAGAGACTCAACAAGAAAAGAAAACTTCAGGCCAATATCCATGATGAACATAGATGCAAAAATCTTCAATAAAATACTGACAAACTGATTGCAATAGCACATCAAAAAACTAATCCATCACGATCAAGTAGGCTTCATCCCGCAGACGCAAGGCTGATTCAACATACACAAGTCTATAAGTGTAATCCACCACATAAACAGAACCAAAGACAAAAACCACGATTATCTCAATAGATGCAGGGAAGGCCTTCGACAAAATTCAATAGCACTTTATGCTAAAAACTCTCAGTAAAGTAGGTATTGGCGGAATGCATCTCAAAATAATAAAAGCTATTTATGACAAACCCACAGCCAATATCATACTGAATGGGCAAAAACTGGAAGCATTCCCTTTGATATCTGGCACTAGACGAGGATGCCCTCTCTCACCACTCCTATTCAATATAATATTGGAAGTTCTAGCCAGAGCAATCAGGCAAGAAAAAGAAATAAAGGGTAATCAATTAGGAATGTATGAAGTCAAATTGTCTCTATTTGCAGATGACATGATTGTATATTTAGAAGACCCCATTGTCTCAGCCCAAAATCTCCTGAAACTGATAAGCAACTTCAGCAGTCTCAGGATACAAAATCAACGTGCAAAACTCACAAGCATTCCTATATACCAATAACAGACTTAAAGACAGCCAAATCAAGAACGAACTGCCATTCACAATTGCTACAAAGAGAATAAAATGCCTAGGAATACAACTAACAAAGGATATAAAGGACCTCTTCAAGAAGAACTACGAACCACTGCTCAAGGAAATAGACGGGACACAAACAGATGGAAAAACATTCCATGCTCATGGTTAGGAAGAGTCAATATTGTGAAAATGGCCATACTGCCCAAAGTAATTTATAGATGCAGCACTATTCCCATCAAGCTACCTATGAACCTCTTCACAGAACTGGAAAAAACCACCTTAAACTTCATATGGAACAAAAAGAGAGCCTGCATAGCCAAGACAATTCTAAGCAAAAAGAACAAAGTTGGAGGCATCACACTACCTGACATTAAACTTTACTAAAAGGCTACAATAATCAAAACAGCATAGTACTGGTACCAAAACAGAGATATAGACCAATGGAACAGAACAGAGGCCTTGGAGGCAACGCCACACATCTACAACCATCTGATCTTTGACAAACTTCACAAAAGCAAGCAATGGAGAAAGAATTTCTTGTTTAATAAATGGTGTTGGGAAAACTGGCTAGCCATGTGCAGAAAACAGAAACTGGACCCCTTCCCAATACCTTACACTAAAATTAACTCCAGATGGATTAAAGACTTAAACATAAGACCTACCACCATAAAAACCCTAGAAGAAAACCTAGACAAAACCATTGAGGACATGGGCATAGGCAAGGGCTTCATGACTAAAACACCAAAAGCACTGGCAACAAAAGCCAAAATAGACAAATGACATCTAACTAAACTCCGCAGCTTCCGTACAGCAAAAGAAACAATCACTGGAGTGAACTGGCAACCAACAGAATGGGAAAAAAGTTTTTGCAATCTACCCATCCGACAAAGGACTTATGTCCAAAATCTACAAAGAACTAAAACAGATTTACAAAAAAAAAAAAAAGACAAACAAACCCATTCAAAAGTGGATGAAGGATATGAACAGGCACTTTTCAAAAGAAGACATTTATAAGGCCAACAAATATATGAAAAAAATGCTCATCATTACTGGTCATTAGAGAAATGCAAAACAAACCACAATGAGATACCATCTCGCACCAGTTAGAATGGTGATCATTAAAAAATCTGGAGACAACAGATGCTGGAGAGGATGTGGAGAAATAGGAACACTTTTACACTGTTGGTGGGAGTGTAAATTAGTTCAACCATTGTGAAAGACAGTGTGGCGATTCCTTAAGGACCTAGAAATAGCAATTCCATTTGACCCAGCAATCCCATTACTGGATATATATCCAAAGGATTATAAATCATTCTATTATAAAGACACATGCACACATATGTTCACTGTGGCACTGTTTACAATAGCAAAGACCTGGAACCAACCCAAATGCCCACTGATGATAGATTGGACAAGGAAAATGCGGCACATATACACCATGGAATACTATGCAGCCATAAAAAATGATGCATTTGTGTCCTTTGTAGGGATATAGATGAATCAGGAAACCATAATTTCAGCAAACTGACACAAGAACAGAAAATCAAACACTGTATGTTCTCAGTCATAGGCAGGTGTTGAACAATGAGAACACATGGACACAGGGAGGGGAGCATTACACACTGGGGTCTTTTGGGGGGGAATGGGGAGGGACAGTGGGGGGTAGAGAGTTTGGGAGGGATAACATAGGGAGAAATGCCAGATATAGATGATGGGGGGATGGAAGCAGCAAACCACACTGCCATGTAGGTACCTATACAACAATCCTGCATGTTCTGCACATGTACCCCAGAACCTAAGTGTAATAAATATATATATGGAAGCTTTGAGCTTAGATCAGTGCTCAGTAAGTGTTGGTTGCTTTTACTGACTTTTTCTTTATACAAATGGTAGCACACAATACACTTTGTTTTGCACTGAGCATTTTTTCTTAATATATCAGAGATTGTGCCAAATGAATATATAGAGAACTTTCTGATTTTAAAAAAGAATTTCATAGATTGCCTTGTATAGATGTAATTTAGTTTATTCAGATGGTCTCCTATTGGAGGAATTAAGTTATTTCCAACATTTTTTGCTTTTATAAACAAAGCTGCAGTGTACAAGGATAATAAAATACCTTATGCAAATGAAGAGGTGTATCTGGAGGATAATTTCTAGAAGGGGGTCAATGCATTTAAAATTTTGATATACTTGCCAAGTTGTATGTTATAGAGGTTATGCCAATTCATACTCTCACCCACACCACAGGAAAATCCCACTCAGCACTATCTTAAAAGTTTGCATCTCATCATGTACATGCAGTAATTTATTTTTCATTTTCTGCTATTCCTAAAATGTTGTAACAAGCATCTTTGTATGCATATCTTTGTATCTCCAATAGCTTCCTTAAGCCATCATTCTAGAAGGAGAATTTAAGGGTATTAATTTTTAAGCTCTCTTGCTCTTTTTGTTTTTGCTATGGAATTATTAAGAAAATATTTCTCCTTTAGTATCCTCTGTCTAGGGTATAGGAATACTGCAAGATCACCAAAGTTTAGAGATAAATGGCTTTTCCACTGTAGAGAAGATCCATGTGCTAAGGTGTCCTGGGTTGTCCCTGAGTGTTGGCTCTGGGGTGTCTGGCTGGGAAGAGATGTGGGTAAAACTGTGCAGCTGTGTCCCAACTAAACCCAAGCATTGCACTGGCCACTCTGCTTCTGGTTCTGTCTTTGTTTTATGGGAAGGACCCTGACCTGCCAACCCTCCCCAGGGAAAGGACACCGTACATCTGAGACCACAATGGACGCTTTCGTTTTTCTAAGTTCTTTTTCTTCAAGACTGGCATCTTCATTCACAAGAAGAGTCCTGGGGAGGTGAATGAAATGCAGAGATTCACTCATTGGGCCGTCATCACCACAGTCTCAGGTGCGTAACTGCCCTGTCTTCCTTTTCTCCCTCTACCATACCCTAAAAAGTAGGGGGGTTCCCAGTCAAGGGACACCTTTCTCAAGAGGTCAGCTGATCAGGGGTCTGCTGTCCTATGCTCCAAAACATGTGGTCTAGGCCACTGAACTGGTCAGTTTTTCCCAGGGCCCAACTCGTCTTTCCTGGCCCATCCCTGGACCTAATCCTAGCTGTAGACCTTGGACATACAGAGAGGACAATACGATAGGGAGGGCTCAGTCCCCCAGGGCTTATGATGGTACCACCCTCCCTACTCCAGATGTCTAGTTTGAGGCCTACGCATAGAAGACACTTACTAAACTGTGGACTGGGGACTGGATGAATGAACTACTGAGGGATGAGTGTTGAGAATTAAGTCAGTATAAAGAAAGCTATTAAAAAAATCCGTGTTGGCTTTGCATTTGTACTTACTTAACAGAATTATTTAAATCCATCTCGGGGGACTCTACCGCAACTCGGATTGCTGGTGAGCTGGCAGTCGGTGAGGTTGCTGGGATGGACTCCATCTGGGACAGCGGGGCACTGTAGGGCTTTTTCGGCATTGTCACAAACCTACAAAGGCATGGGGCAGGGAATGTGGGGAGACAGGAGACATCAGTTTTTACAAATCAGTGCTCAGTGGATTCTCAGTTTCTAAGGCCAAGCTCCAAATCCTAGACCAGGCAGGTCTAACAGGGACCAACCTACACTCTCACTTGAACTTGCCTTCTTCAAATCTCAGCTGAGGTTTCACTTGTTCTTAAAAAGTTTTCTGACTGCCAGTCTGCGCCCAGTATCTTTCCTCTGAGTATAGCCCCTGGGCTTCCCCTTTCACATTTATTTTTACCATCCCTGCTAGATATGGACTTGCTGGGGACTGGTATCCAATATGGTGTTTAATCTAGGGCCTGGCCTGGAGTAAGTAGTCGCCATGGTCGTGAATGAATTAGCCACTGAGGATCCTGCTCCCAGATCACCAGAAAGCATGGCTACGACTCGGCTAAGGCCTGGGAAGCACTCTCTGTTAGGGGCCTGGAAATGCAGGCTTGGGTTTCTTACACGACCTTGTCTCCTACAATGTGACCTCAGTGCCTTGCTTGCCACAACCTAGTCCTGGTCCTGCCCAAAAGCTGTGCTGCCACTCAAGTTCTCTGAGCAGAGGAACCCAGGGGAAAAGAAGCAACTGTCTATCAGCTGGTGCTGAAGCTCATAAGCCCAGGTTTCACCAATTAAAAAGGCCTTTGGATGTCACAAAGAGAAAGGTAGGGGGGTCTCCCCCATTCTTCCTATTTCCCTTTGGTACGTGGCTTTTTCTGGACCCCTCTCTGCCCCTCCTCTACCTATTTCAAGCCCTTGATGTTAATTTCAATTCATTTCATATATATATTCATTCTGGCCCCATCTGTACTTATGGCCTCCCCAGAAATGTCATCCATTATGTGAAGCTCCCACCACTGGCCCATCTTCCCACTGGAATAAATTATGCCTCCCTTGGAAGTTTCACAGCATTTCATCTGCGCTTCTTTTAGGATACTGTCCACTCTAACTATGTCCTGGAGTATCATTTCCTAAATTTCAGGTATCCCACTACCGTCTTCATGATTTGTAAGCACACAGTTTGAAGAGTTTTATACACATCTGTGGAGCTATCACCATATTAATATACAGAATGTTTCCATCATCCTAAAAAGTTGCCTTGTGCAAGCACTCATCTGCTTGATATCACTAGAGATTAATTTCCCTACACTTACATAGAAATGGAATTGGAAATATGTACTAATTTGTGTCTGACTTCCTCTGTTTGGTGTGAGACTCATCCATGTTGCTGCATGGAGCAGTGATCGGTCCTTTTTTTCTGGAGCAGTATTCCAGAGTGTGGATGTACCCCCGTCTTGTTGATGGACACCTTGACTATTTCTAGCTTTTGGATACTACGAATAGAGTTGCTATGAACATCTATATACAAGTCTTTTTGTAGACATATGTTTTAATTCTTCTTGGGTAAATTCCTTGGAAGCGAATTGCTGGGTTGTATGGTATATGTATATTTAACATTACAGAAAACTGCCAACCAGTTTTCCAAAGTTGTTGTACCATTTTGTACTACCACCTGCATTGTATGACAGTTCCAGTTGGTCTGCATTCTCATCCACACTTAGTATTTAGTCTTTTAAATTCCAATGAGCATACGGTGATATCACATTGTGGTGTTCACTAATAGGCTTATTTAAAAGGAAAATTCTATGTCATTACAATAAATGAAAACACAGTATTATCTATCATATTTAGAAAAATCAACACAATGGAAAAAATCAATGTAATTATTTTCTTGCCTGGGTGAGGGCTCTGAGCTGAGCTCTGCTTGCTCTTTTTGAGAAGGGAAAACACTGGGCTGGCATGATCTGTGGATGGGCTTATTACCATACAGAAGGAAGATCCAGGGTATCCCCTTTACAGACCCTATTGCACAGGGTCTTATATTTAGAGCCCAAGCTCAACAGATGTTTGAATGAATGAATGGATGGTTGGATGGTTGGATGGATGGATGGGTGTGTGGATTGTTAAATGAGAACAGCTGAATACCATGGAGGGTAATCTGACTATTCTGCACCCTCTCTGTCAACCCGGGATAAAGAGTGGGGATGGGAAATTAGCTGGCCATGGTGGTGGATGCCTGTAGTCCCAGCTACTCAGAAGGCTGAGGCAGGAAAATCGCTTGAACCCAGGAGGCGGAGGTTGCAGTGAGCCGAGATTGCGCCACTGCACTCCAGCCTGGGTGACAAAGTGAGACTCTGTCAAAAGAAAGAAAAAAAAAAAAAAAGAGTGGGGATAGGAAAGCGTGGAGAAGTCACAGGGTATGGAGAAGCTCTTTGCACCTTCTGGCCTGAACTTCCATTTGACTTGTTCCAGACTAGATGTCTCTAACTGACTTTATCCCTGGCTGAAACCACTCCATTAGAGGCAGAGAACACACGTTGGGCTGGGTGCTAAAAAATCTCCTGGAAAGCTTGTTCAATTGAAGATTCCTGAAGCTCATCCTCCGACAGATTCCAATTCAGCAGGTCTCAGGAGTTAGATTAAGTCTTGCCAGGCAACTCTAAGGGGCAGCCAGATTTAGGAGCTGCCATGGGTAGGAATGGCAATATGACAGGTGAGGACAGAGCTGATAATTAACATGGGGCTATCACTGCAGCCTTACCAGCTAGGGACAGTGAAAATCAGCCAAGGACAATTCTGAACACTTATTAAACCACCCCAGGTCAGCAGAGATGCCTGGGGAGGCTTTGCCGGTTTGCTGCCCCACATAACAGCACTCTCCCATCCAGCCTGTGCATCCCTATGGGATGTTGTGCTGTATAAAGAAAAAGCATATGGGAATTTCCGTAAAGGAAAAATACAAAGCTGTGGAGGGTCTTCATACCTGAGGACAAACCACACCTCAGTTGACAATGTTGGCTGGACAATTGGGAAGCGAGAGGTCTCTTCAGAAATCAACAGAGGAAAGCAGGACAGCTCTCCCTGTTCGCTGCCTGAGCCACAGGAGGCAGAGAAACCTTTACTGTAATGAGGGCTTTAAGTTATTAAAACTGGAAAACCTCCTCTGAAAAACTGAAATAGGACATTGGTAGAGTCCTTTGGATCAGATTTCCTTTTACCCTCAGGAACAGGTGATTACTTTCCTGGTATGCTAGCCCAAACAGGATTAGATTCAGCTATTTTTAAAAGGGAGTGCACAGCAAACAAGAACAATCGATACTGTTTCGATTCCAGAGCTCCTCCTTTCCAAATCAAGGGAGAAGCCAGGAAAGAAAAGTCCCCTGTAGCTGCCAGAGAATCACATGCAGGTCATAGCACTGTCTTGGGGGCAGTGCTTTCCCTCCTTATGTTTTATTTTTCAACTCTTGAGGAAGTATCAACACAATCTTTTGTGCTGCAAAGTAAAAAAGAAAAAAAAATCTACCATACTTATTTCCTTATCTTTCTTCACGGGAAGCAGTGTGGTGCTAGAATAAAATACTAATGAACAAGCTTGTATTTCCGTTAATGTTCTGTGTCGCAGCTCCCATGATCTTTGGAGATGTGAGGCTGGATGCTGAACACCCATTGAGGTCTGTGCAGTGCAGTCCTGTGGGAAAAGGTGGTAGGGGTGGGCAGCCCTATAGGAGATACAGTGACTTCTAATTCACTGATTCATTAGATTTGGGTTCTGGGAGTGTCCACTACAGAGGATGAAATCAGCCACTGGCTGGACAGGAAGTGCCTGCATATGCTGTTTAATACTTTTTAAAAACTGGTGACTGCAGCAGATGCTGCCGGTGCACTTCATTAGGGTGATGCATTCAGGCGCTGTGAGTGTGAGCACTGCCATGGCCTGATGGGAGATGCCTCACCCACCCTGAGCTGCCTTCCCTCTCATTAGGGTATGACTTATAGGAAGGAGTGACTGACAGGGGTGGCAGCTATGAGAACCCAGCCTCCTTGTCTCTGAGTGAGATAAACTGTGAAGTAATTTACATGCCACAGCTCCTGCTGAGATCAGGCAGAGATTGGACTTTGAAATCACATCTTCCCCTACTTTTCCTTGGGCCCTATCTTGCTTCCCTTAATTTCTTATAGTTTCTCCTGAGAGCCCTCCCTCAATAAATCACCTCAAGAACCACACTCTCAGGCTCTCCTTCTAGGGAATCCATTATAGTGTTGGAGGATTCTAAAGATGAGAAACCCAACCCTTGCTTCAAGGAGCTAAGGCCTCTTAAGACCAGTGGGTCAGAGTCAGAGCCACAGGAATGGCTGGGCTTTAGGGTACAGCTGCTCCAGCAGGGTGCCAGGCAGTGCGCAGGGATTCTGAGCAAAGCTGTAGGGTCAGGGGGCTTGGATTTGCATTCTGGCTTCCCCACTTGTACAGTAAGGGGCCTGGGGGCTGTGTTAGTAACAGAATCCTCCACATCTGATTGCTGTGAGCCTTAGTTCATGTAAGGAGCCCCATGGTGCCTGGGTCATAGCAAATGTCCAATGAATGTGAGCTGCTCTTGTGTGGGGTTGGTGGGAATTACCATCATTTCTGGAATTCAAATGAGGGAGACACTAACTCTTCCTGGATGCACACAGAAGTCTTCATGGGGGAGGACATGGTCTAACTATGTGTGGAAGAAAGAATGGTTTTTTTCAAGTGAAGAGTGGAAGGAACGTGTAGGCTGAGAGAAAGGGGCCTACAAAGCAGGGGTCCCCAACCTTTTTGACACCAGAGACTGGTTTCATGGAAGACAATTTTTCCATGGATTGGGTTGGGGATGGTAGGGAGGGGAGGGATGGTTTCAGGATGATTCAAGCACATTATGTTTGTTGTGTACTTTATTTCTATTATTATTATTACATTGTAATATATGATGAAATTATTATACAACTCATCATAATGTAGAATCAGTGGGAGACCTGAGCTTGTTTTCCTGCAACTAGATGGGTCCTCTCAGGGGGTAATGGGAGACAGTGACAGATCAGTCATTAGATCCTCATAAGGAGCATGCAACCGGGATCCCTTACATGTGCAGTTCACAATAAGGTTTCTGCTCCTATGAGAATCTAACCCGCTGCTGATCTGACAGGAGGCAGAGCTCAGGTGTAATGCAAGTGATGGGGAGCGGCTGTGAATACAGATGAAGCTTCGCTTGCTCACCTGCTGCTCATCTCCTGCCGTGTCGTCCAGTTCCAAACAGGCCATGAACTGGTACTGTTCTTGAGAACCCCTACTCTAAAGGAAATAGGAAGGAGAGAATGTGGATTCCCCAGGGACAAGGAAGAAGTCTGTTGTGGAGCGGGGTATGTGTAGGTGCCAAATGGAAGCAGGTGATGATGATGACGATGATGATGAAGAATACAGAAGCAATGAGGTGGGGTCAGTGATGGTCAGCACTGGGGGCGGGCATGACAGGAATGGGGATAGTAGCCACAGGGACAGGGAAGGTGCTGATGCCCCAGCTGCCACTGCAGTCTGGCACTGACCCCAGCAGTCACTGTGACTGCTCTCACATACCTCTTCCTCCTGGCATTGAGCAGTTAACATCTACTGAATCTTTAAGCATTAGCTTAGATGTTACTTTCACTGGAACATCTTCCCTGACCCCCAAGTCCAGGTTCAGGGGTCATCTCCATACGTCTACATCCTACGTTATAATTTATTCATCAGCAGGGGCAGGAGCCATGTCTGTCTCTCTCACCACCATCTCCAGCACTGGGCACCATACCAAGCTTAGAGTCATGCCTAACATTTGTTCAATGAAATTCTAGTCAAGAGTCCTGTAGTTAACTCCCTGTAGTAAAAAGGGGTATAAGATCTGGTTTTGTTCAAATGTTATATCAGATGGTCTATTATTTGTAAAATAATAATAATAATAATAATAATCCCTCCGATTCTTGTAATCACAACTCTTTGTAATACAACTTTGCCTCTCCTCCCATCTACAGATGGAGTCTGTTTTCTTCAGGCCTTGCATCTGGGGTTGGCTTGACTTCCGTGGCCAATGAGGCGTTCAAAAATGTGATGCAAATGGCAACTTGAAAACCACCTAGCTGATTAACACATTCACAGGAACTAATACACGTTTTCTGTTTAGACAATTTTGTTTCGGGTATTTTGTTGCGTGGCAAAAGCTAACATACACAGATTGTTTTTTTTCTCCCTAGCACAGTGCCCTGCACAAATATCCTCAATAAACAACTACAGAATGAACAAGTGGAATGAAAACATTTCAAGTATGGAAAGAAAATGTTAGTATTCTTAGTGGTGCAAGCTGGTCATCATCCTTATAAATTACTGGTATCAAAATGAGAAAATGCTCCATATTAGCCACTGGGTGCCTTGCATGGTCACAGGTCCAGTTATGAGAGTATCCAGCACTCCAAGGGTCTGAATGTGTGCTAGTGACCTCTGTGAATTAATTTCATCACTGAGATTATTTTCTCCTGCAGTTCCAGTCTCATATTTCCATTGTTCCTAATTGATAAACTGGTGCAAACCACGCATCTTTATTTGTCAGATCTTATCAGGTGGTTTCCCAAACTCCTATTCTTGCTCTCAGCTATCTTACTTTGCTTCTCTCATTTTGTAAACTCCCGGCTTCCCATCCTTCCTTCCTTCCTTTGACTCTACACATTGCAAATCTGCTCCAGATTAGGCAAGCCCCTGACTGCTGTTTCTAAAGGGAGCAGATTATAATCATTGCTTGAAATTATATTAAAAGTGAGCATATTTCTAAGCCCCTCTGGGTGCAAACACGAAGTCCCTGCCATGTTTCCATATTTATTGTCTGAATTTGTGGTCCTACACTTGCTCATCCTCCCACATTGGGAAGCAAATGACAGATGGAAACAGATGGGCTGGCCCAGTGCCTTCCCTACCAGCATGGTCTAGCTCTGCCATGTGAGAAGGGGAAGCCAACTAAAAACATGTATCTATTATGGAAAGCAGCCTCCATGAGCCCTCTGACGTTATTATACCACAAAATACTTCCAACCGGCCACATGTGCTAAGGTGGAAACTGACGAGAGATCGCTGAGAGGCTGAAACTCAAGTTACTCAGAGGTTAGGAGATGAAAACCATCTTTTTAAAGGTTCTCAAATGGAGTTGCTATTGGATCCTCTAGAACAGTGGTTCTCAGTGTTGGCTATCCATTGGGATCCTTCATGGACCCTTAAGAAAGACTGAAGCCTGAATCCCAACCATAGAGATTCTGATTTCCTTGGCATCAATCTATTTGAAACTTCCCAAGGTTATTCTAATATGCATTCATGGCTGAGAACCACTGACCTAGAAGATGGTGGTGAGAGGGTCATGAAGAAACTAGTGGTAAAGCAACTGTATCAAGTAAGAGGCCTAATTAAATAACTGCAGCTGACCTTATTCATCACTATTCCCTACAGGAACTAAGAAGCACTTGATAAGCACTGCTTAATTTAATCTTCACAATAGCTTGAGGAGGCAGTCACTATGATTATCCTGTCTTCAGATGACAAAACTGAGGCTCAGAGGACAGGTCAGTGGCTGCGTTAGACCCACAGCAAAGCTCATGCTCTTAGTGACTTTGCTGGAGAGTCCAGCCAATCCACAGGTGAGGGCTTCTCCCAGGTCCTTTCATGTCATGCCATACCCAGGGCAGGGACTCTCAAAGCAGGATTTTTCATTCCAAAACTAACTAGAACCCACAACGCGTGGAACAATCAATGTGCTGTCTAGGACCTTCGAAAGAAGAGGAACCCATTCTGATTGTAATCTGGATGAGAAAAAGCAAGGCATCTTTGACTTTGCCTTTAAAGAACTTTGCAGAAACAGTTTTGCTGTCGGGTGACTGGTGGAGGAATGTGCCTAGAATCTACCTCGAAGCTCTGTAGAGGGATTTCTGTGTAAAAAGGCCACTTCTATAAAGCTCCAGAAGGTGTCCCCACTGCTACATGATCTTAGAAAGGTTGCCAAACAGGTAGGCTGTGAAATCTCCCTTATAATCAGCTTCAAAGCTCTTTAGAAATACTTTCAAAACAGGATGGTTTTTAATGTCAATTTCTTTTAATGTCTGGCTTTCAGTAGATGTAGCTAGCTTTGCGAGGATTTTAATTAATATGAACACAGGGATCAACCAAATGAGCCCTTTTTTTGAACAAAATTGGACACAACCCTGACTCAGGTTCAGACAGGCACTGATAGTTTCCGCCAATTTCATTAGAAGCTGGCTTAGCTCACATTGAATCTCTGGAAGACTGATGCCCTCCACTGATATTGGAAACACTGAGAAAATGCCTTAAAGAGAATGAAGCTATAATAAGGTGACTAGAGTTCTATAATAACACAAAAGCAGGACAAAAGGTTTTATAACACTCACAATTGAAATGAAAAGCAGCTCAACTCAGTTATCTATGGGGTAATGGATATGGTAACTCAGGAAATGGGACTAAGCTGATTGCAAAGAGAAGTAGACTCTATGGGTCTTAACATGGAGATAGCTTTTAAGTTAATTATAAAGAGACCTAAAGGCCTATCCCGCTCCATAAGTCTCCCTGTGCTTGGCCCTGAGTCACTTGCAGGTCGACTATAAAGGCAGGAAACTTGTTTCTGGAAGCTCAGATTCCAGAGATGGCAGACAGCCCTCTCATTAGCCTCAGTGAGTAATCTGATCCCCTGGTCGGATATATTAGCTGACCCGCTGCAGCAGAAGAGGAGATTCTAGATGAACAGGCTATAGGAGGCCTGGATGATGAAGGCTCTGGGAAGGTTCTGGGGACACCAGGGATGGAGTATAGCATGGTCCACTGCTCTCAGGGGACTTCAAATTTACTAACAGTATCCTATGTGTAACAGGCATCATGAAGCATGGACATTGATTTATGCGTCTCAAACTATGGATATATGTTACATACACTTTTGCACATACAATGTAGTTTCACAATAATAGCATCATTGCTGACCTTCTGCAGAGGCAGTTTCAGTCAAGTGAGGGGGCCAAAAACCAGCTTAAATTGGGTTGGAGAATGAATGGAGGCAACCAGGGTACTCTGTTTTCTTCCATTGCCTGATAGAGTTGATGGTTAACACAACAAGAGGATTAAGAGAAGGGCTTTCCAAGATGTAGAGCAATTCTACTGTAGGCAAAGGAATAGGAAGCTCGAAGACACCGAGAGTGAGAAGAGATTATTGCTAGAGAGGAGAACAGACAGAAAGCTTGGCCTGGAAAGGCAATAGATTCTTTTCTTCCGTACAGTCACCTCTGCATCTGTGGGTCCTGCATCCAGTGATTCAACTAACCAGGAATCAAAAACTTCTGAGAAAAGAAAAACAACAAAACCCAACAACACAACAATAAAAAAAATACAAAAAGCCAATACAATACTGCAACTATTTACATAGATTTACAAGAGGTATTATGGGTAATCTAGAGAGCATTTAGAGCATACAGGAGGATGTTGGAAGGCTATAGGCAAATAGAACACCCTTTTATGTAAAGGACTTGAGCATCTGTGGATTTTGGTATTTTCAGGGGCCCCAACTTTCAGTGGATACCTGAGGGATGACTGTATATTTGAAAACACTGATGTATTTTTAAAAAGTGAAGGACTCATCTTCCTCCTGAATCAGGGGGGAGGAAATATGGGGTGGTGAAAGCAACAGCCTCAAGAAAAGTAATCTCAGGTGGTCTGCAGCCAGGGGAGACCAGAGGGAAGAGAGCCACCAGCAGAGTGAGGTAGGGAGCCTGGAGGGAGGATTCCTGGGCAAGAGGATGAAAGCCAGGGTGGATCCAGGAGACACTGTGGAGGTAAAGCTGGTGGAAACACTCGGTATGACCGTATTTTTGTCCAATCTGGTGGGTATGTAATGGTGTCTAGTTGTAAATGTTGTAATTTCCATTTACAAGATTACTAATGAGGTAGAACATCTTTTTATTCTCGATTGGCCTATTGTTCATATCTCTTCCTCTGTGAAATAACTGCTAGTTCTTCTCTCCCATGTTTTAGTTGATTTCTGTCTTTTCCTTCAAGGGCATTCTTTATTATAGTGTGTGCACTGACCATTTGAAGACAGTCCGTATGCCAAAACTTCTGTTTTTGCCCTGTCTTTGTACTCTTTTAATGGTATCTCTTGATGAAGAAAGTTCTGAAATTCAATGTAGAGATTATGGATAGTTTCATTATGATTTTGTGCTTTTTGTATCTTAAGAAATTCTTCAGACTGAGGACACACGAGAAAAGAAAACAAACAAACAAACAAAAAAATTCTGAGGCTAGGCAAGTTGGCTGACACCTGTAATCCCAGCACTTTAGGAGCCCAAGGTAGGAAGATTACTTGAGACAAGGCTGGGCAACATAGCGAGACTCCTATCTCTACAAAAAATTTAAAAGGAGCATTAGCCAGGTGTGGTGGTATGCATCTGTAGTCCCAGCTACTTGGGGCATGGAGGCAGGAAGAATAATTTGAGCCCAGGAGTTTGAGGATGCAGTGAGCCATGATCGTGTTACCACATTCTAGCCTGGGCAGCAAAGTGAGAACTTGTCTGTTAGGGGAAAAAAAAAAAAAAAGAAAGAAAGAAAGAAAGAAAAGAAATTCTTCTTTAATCACAGTCAGAGATCATCAAAGCATTAGCTTACATTTTCTTCACATTAAAAAAAAATTGACTTACACCTTTCATGTTTATATCTTTAACCTATTTGGAATTAACTTTTTTTTTTTCTTTTTTGAGATGGAATCTCACTCTGTTGCCCAGGCTGCAGAGCTATGATGCAATCTCAGCTCACTGCAACCTCTACCTCCCAGGTTCAAGTGATTCTCCTGCCTCAGCCTCCCCAGTAGCTAGGACCAAAGGCATGCCCCACCATACTCAGCTAATTTTTGTATTTTTAGTAGAGATGGAGTTTCACCATGTTGGCCAGGTTGGTCTTGAACTCGTGACCTTGGGTGATCCGCCTGCCTTGGCCTCCCAAAGTGCTGGGATTACAGGTGTGATCTTGTATAGTGTGAGTTTAGGGATCCACTTATGCTTTTTTTCTATATAGAAGATAAATTGTTTTTGGATCATTTACTGAATAGGCCATGCCTTCTCCTTTATTCAAATATTTTAATTTTGTCATGTTTCCATACGTGTAAGGAGCTGGTTCTGGGCTTTTTATTCTGTTCCTTTATTCTATTTGCCTATCTGTGCACAAATACCGTGCTTTAAACTTTATTATATTTTTATAATAGGCTTGATATCTAGGAGCTTGGCTAGCCTCATCCCTCTTCTACGTAAAGTTTAGGATCAACCTGTCAGTATTTTGATTCAAAGTACATTTAAACTATAGATCATTCTGGGGAAAAATAACATCTTTACTAAATTGAGTCTTTTCAATCAATGAAACAAGTATGTTTCACCATTTATTTAGGTCTTCTTTAATGACTTCAAATAAAATTATTGTTTACCCATAAATACTGTGTTTTTAAGGTAGATTTATTTCTAAGTACATTTTTACTGCATTCTGTTTTCTATTTGTTCCTGCTATAGAGAATGCAGTTGAATTTTGCAACTTTATATCAATCCATCCTCCTCACTAAATTCTTTTATTAATTCTAGTAATTTGCCTGTTGATTAGTGTTTCCCATGTGGATTAATCATTACAGGACTTTTAATTCTTCCTTTCCAAATCTAGTCTCTTTTATTTATTTTCCTGTCTTCCTACACTGGCTAGGATCTTTAGTAAATTGTTGAACAGAAATGGAACTCTTATTTCTGATTTTTAAAGAAAATGACTTTAACATGTCTTCATACTTTAAACGTTATCCTTGATCAGGTTAAGGAATTTTCATATGAATAATTGTTTGGTTCTACTGAATGTTTTTCCTTGATTTATTAAGATGATCATATGGTTTTTCTTCTTTAATGGGGTAATATAATAAATTGAATTATTAGATTTTGTAATGTTAAACCAACCTTGCATTCATGGAATAAATTCAACCTCATTATATCTTATCCTTTTATGCTTTGCTGGATTCAGTTTGCTAATATTTTGGTGAATGTGTTACATTAATGTTTTTGAATTAATGAGTCCAAATGGCCTGAAATCTTTATGTCCCTGACCTGGTTTAATGGGTTTTAGTATGAAAATTATTTTTATAAAATAAGTTGGGCAATATTGTCTCTTATGAGTGTAAGTTTGAAATAATTTGTTCCTTAAATCATTGGATGAACTTTTCTGTATCTATCAGGGCTTAGTGTGTGTGCGTGTGTTTTAATGGGGATATTTGAAACTATTTCATTAATGGTTATAAGACCATTTGGATTTCTTTTTTTAAAATAAGTCAGTTTTAGAAAGCTGTATTTTTCTAAGAATTTGTCCATTTTTCTAAGGTTATTCAGAAGTATATTTTAAAATGTCTAAGCCTGTGTTTTTGTTTACTTGTTTCTTGTTATCTATTTGCTATTGATTTCTGACAGAACAGATTTTTTTGGTAGAGATTTGCTTTAGGCCCTAGTATACAGTAATTTTTCATAACTGTTCCATGGGGCAGGAAGACTTTTTTTTATTGCAATGTTCTACATATGTCAATTATAGTAAGCCTGTTAAATGCATTCAAATTGGCTGTAATAGTGTTGTTTGCTAGAACTTTAAGCAATGATAGAAATATTCTCTATCTGTGCTGTCCAATACATAGACACTAGCCACATGTGGTCATCTAGCACTTAAGATATAATTTGGTTTAGATGAGGTCATGAGGGTGAGACCAGCCTCATGAAATTAGCACAATATTCCCTACTAAATGGGGTTTGGGATCTGCTGTGGGGGCTCAGGTGCCTAGATCCCTAAAAGCAGGTATTCATCCTCACTCTCTGGGATTGCTGTATGAGATGTAATCAGTTAGAATGACGCCTGGCACATGGTGGGTACCCAATCATAGTTATTGCTGTTGGTCAAGATTACAGAAGCTTCCTCTCATTGCTCCCAATAGCCCCATGTTAAAGATTTTGCCATATACATCTGTCTACAGGAAATATTTCCTACTTGAGACATATTCTTTGGGCTCTGTAGAGCTGTTAAAAGAGATTTTCCCAACGTAAAGATATGAATTGTTCACACTGTACCAATGGTCTTACTCAAAGACCTCAAAAATAGGCAGGTTACCTTTCGTAGAGAAAATGTGCAGGTGCCTGCACGGCTGGTGCTTAGGGCTGCACGGTGCCCGGGCTGTTCTGGGAATGAAGACTGATTGCAAGTTGTTTTTCCACAGTGCCTGAGGTGTAAACCAGCCTATCACGTATCAGGGCGTTGGTAAAGTGGTCTTGTTCCTCCAATACCCTTCCACGCAGGTGGCACCTAATTTCATAATTAGATGTCTTTGGCTTAGGATTAGCAAGGGAAATGCAATGAGCCTGATGAGTCATGAAGGTGGAATCTTTCTTCTTTGCTGCCCAGCATCCATTCTCCCTTCCTCTGGTCAGGTACTTTCCATTTCCCTCTGGGAACTAGCCTATCTCTGATATTCAGCCCAGCCCAGGCGTAGGTGAGTTCCCCAGACCATAGCTGAAGGAAGCAGGAGTCAACCACAGCCAATGAGTTACAGCAAAACATTTCCCAGGACTTACTTCAGAGAAAGAGCCTCTCCTTCCTCCTGCTAGACTTGAATCTGGCATATGAAGAGCTGGAGCTGCTGAGTCATCTTGCAACCATGTATGTATAGAACCTGACTAAGAATGGAGGTAATATGGCAGAGGGCAGAGCCGAGGGATGATGGAGGAGACACTAGGTGCAGGTGATGTTTTTCAAGTCCTGGATCAAGCTGTGCCTGAAGCTTGAATCTAGACTTTTCAGATGCATGAACCAACAAATTCCGTTTTTTTTGTTTTTGTTTTTTGAAAATTTGAGTCAGGGTTATGACTGCTTACAACCAAAAGACTCCTAATGATATGGTCATTAATAGAGGATCCATTTTTAAAAGCTTACTTGGCCTGGAAGAGAGTAAAGGGAGCATGAGAACTCAATGCTGGTAACGTTGGCGGCTCTGGGTGGGTTGGATAAGGGACATCAAGATGTCAATGTCTGAATCCCTGGAACCTGTCAATGTTACCTTACATGGCAAAAGGGACTTTGCAGTCAATGTTTGAATCCCTGGAACCTGTGAATTTTACCTTATATGGCAAAAGGGACTTTGCAGATGGGATTAAGTTGAGGATCTAGAGAAGGGGTGATTATCCTGGAGTATATGGGTCAGCCCAATGATCTAACCACAAATGTCCTTGAATGAGGAAGGCAGAGGGCTCTGCTAATCCAGAAAGGGGAGAAGGGGATGCCATGTAGTGGGCTTTCAAGGTGGAGGAAGGGCCAGAGCCTAGGAATGCAAAGAATGAAAGGAATGAAGCTCTGGAAGTCAGCAAAGGCAGGGGGTTTTCCCTGGAGCTTCCGGAAAGAGCAGAGGGAGCATGGCCCTGTCCATACCTTGGTTCTGGCTCAGTGAAACTGATTTCAGACTTCTGGCCTCCAGAACGGGAAGAGTAGAGATCTGTGTTGTTGCCATGCTCCTGGCTTGTGGTGATCTGTTACAACAGCCACAGGAACTTGCTGCGGGGAGGGCCCCCATTCCCACTGGGCTCACTCTTTGTGCTGTAAATCTGCCATCCTGGCTCAGACACAGCAGGGAGAGAGTCGGGGAACAAAGGGGGCTGAGGGGGCAGAAAATGGACTGTGGCCCCTGATTCTGTTTCCCCTTCATGACCCTTTTGCCCCCTCCTTAGGGCTGTCTTCCCTCTGGCCCCAGGGCCAAATGCCAATCCAACTGTTCCCTGGGAGGTGAAAAAGAAAAATGCAAATGCTGGAGCTTACAGCATTCTGAGAGGTACAGGGTTGGTGGGGAAGAGAGGGATGTTTACGGAAGGAACAAAAACTTAGATCAGCAAGAGGCACCTGCGGCCCTTGGCCCCTGTGAGACTTCCCCACGTCCGGAAATGGTTCAGACTGATTGCAGGAGAAAATATCTCAAAACTGCCTCTGGGGTGCTCAAATATGGCCTGGTATCAACATCAGAGAGGCATGCAGCTCATCAATTTCTTCAATAAAGTGGCCGTTAGCATCCTCACCACATCCCTCTGTGGAAGGCACCATGATTATTCTGCCTCATTTCACACAAGAAGGCTGAGGCTCAGGGAGGCTCAGCCACCCATCAGGCTCGCGTGGGGCAGGTGGCTGAGGCAAAGTGTGACTTGGAGACCAGCACCCTGAACTACCTGGGGACAGCTGTGGTTTAACGGTACCTAGTGCCTGCCCTTGTGGGATTCAATAAAGCAATGTTTATTTTGAAAGAAAGAATAATCACATTGCCTAAACATTTTTATTTTCTTGTTGGGCCCTTGGGCAAAGCAAGGGACTGCCTCTAAGGCAAGGTCTGGGCTTATCTGGCTGCCGGGAGGAGTGATGGGTAGGCCGGGGAGACCTGCCTGGCCCTGGCCCCCTTGAGCCACACACAGGCCATGGCGAAGTTTGGCTAAAGCCTAGCTTTGGCCTTGATGAATGCAGCCTGGTGTACGAAAAGGATTTTCTATCCTTTGTCAGAAGGAAAAGGAATCTGGGTCCATCTGTGGGTGTCTAAGGACCCTAGAGCTCCCATAGGAGGACCTGTAGGAGCCCCTATTAGGATTCTGGGGCTGCTTCACTTAGCAGCATTTGGTACAAAGGGAGGGACTGTCAGAGAACCTAAAAACAGTCACCAATTTGGGAGTGCTTAGCATGCCTCAGGGACATATGCATGTTATAGGTACACCTCATTTAATCCTCACAGTAACTCTTTTAGATGACTAAATCATCCCCATTTTACAGGTGAGTAAACTGCGGCACAAGGCCACAAGGCTAGGAGCACAGTGCTTGGATTCTAACCAGCCACGTCTGACTCCACAGCCCAGGATCCCAAGGTCCACTAAAACATTTGAGAAAAGTTCCGCTTTTAGGCCAGGAACAGTGGCTCACACTTGTAATCCCAGCACTTTGGGAGGCTGAGGTAGGAGGATCACTTGAGCCTAGGAGTTTGAGGCTAGCCTGGGAAACATAGCAAGAGCTTGTCTCTACAAAAGAAGCAAGCGAACAAAAAACAACGAAAATCCAGAAATCAGCCAGATATACTGGTGCATGCCTGTAGTCCCAGCTATAATAGTTGTTGGCTTGAGCCCAGGAGTTTAAAGCTGCAGTGAACCAAGATTGTGCCACTGCACTCCAGCCTGGGTGACAGAGTGAGACTTCGTTTCAAAAAAAAAAAA
>NW_016107891.1:1088475-1090357 GCF_001604975.1 Cebus imitator | reverse complement strand
GTCCTTATAGTAGAACGACTTATAATCCTTTGGATATATACCCAGTAATGGGATTGCTGGGTCAAATGGAATTTCTATTTCTAGGTCCTTGAGGAATCGCCACACTGTCTTCCACAATGGTTAAACTAATTTACACTCCCACCAACAGTGTAAAAGTGTTTCTATTTCTCCACATCCTCTCCAGCATCTGTTGTCTCCAGATTTTTTAATGATTGCCATTCGAACTGAAATGAAATTGAATCCGCCGTCCCGTGCCTTGATCGGAACGCACGGAGGTAGCAAGCAAAGAAAATGATCAGTTCATGCCTGTAATCCCAGCACTTTGAGAGGCCAAGGTGGGTGGATCACTTGAGGTCAGGAGTTCGAGACCAGCCTGGCTAACATTGCTCAACCTGGTCTCTACTAAAAATACTGAAGTTAGCTGGGCATGGGGGCACGTGCCAGTAATCCCAGCTACTCGGCAAGCTAAGGCAGGAGAATTGCTTGAACCCACGAGACAGATATTGCTGTGAGCGAAGATCCTGTCACTGCACTCCAGCCTGGGTGACAGAGCCAGACTCTGTCTCAAAAAAAAAAGATGGTCAGTAGATGAAACTTAATTGATTTTCTTTCTTTTCTTTTTAAGAGAGAGGGTCTCACTCTGTTGCCCATGCTGGAGTGCAGTGGCATAATCGCAACTCCCAGGTTCGGCCTCCAGCTCCCTGGTTCTAAGAGATTCTCCAGCCTCAGCCTCCCAATGCACTGGGATTACAGGTGTGCACCACCACACCCGGCACCATCTGATTTTCTTTTATTTATTTATTTTACTTTTTAAGGGGTGGGGCAGGTCTAGCTATGTTGCCCATGCTGGTCTAGAACTGCCAAGCTCCAGTGATCCTCCCAACCAGGCCTTCCAAAGTGCTAGAATTACAGGTGTAATCCTAGCCACCACGCACTGCCTGATTTTCCCTCTATCAGCAACAATGTATAGGAATAATTTGAACTTGAAATTTTTAAAAATACCATTTACAATAGCACCCCCACAAGTGAATTTATAGGCATAAATCTAACAAAATACATACAAATATGCATTCAGAAAACCTTGGATCACGGTTGAGAAGAATAAAAAAATATAAATGAATGCAAATACTCCTTGTTTAGGAGCAGTACACTCATTAATGTTAGCTTCACCACAAAGCTAAAGTAATGAAGAGAGTGATATTGGTGAAGGAATGGACAAACAGATAAACAGAACACAATACAGAACCCAAAAAACCTGAGTAAATACAGTCAACTTATTTTGTCAAAGGGGCAAAAGCAATTCATCGGGGAAATAAAAGTCTGTTCCACAAATGGTAACAGAGCAATCGGAAACCATAGGGGAAAAAATGAACGTAGACAAAAACCTCATAGCTCATCCCAAAAAAACACTCAAGACAGTCTATAGACTTAAATTTTCAAATATAAAATTGTAAAAGTTACAGAAGAAAATCCACATGACTTTGGGTTGGTGATGACTTCTTAGATACCATATCAAAAGCCAGTCCATAAAAGAAATAAATGATAATGTGGACTTCATTAAAATTTAAAATGACTACTCTGTGAAATATCTTTTTAAGAGAATCAAAAAACAAGCCACAGACTGAGAGGAAATATTCACAAAACAACCCTGAAAAAGACTTGTGTGCAAAATATACAAAGAAATTCTAATACTCAACAAGAAGAAGAAAAAAACCTGAATTAAAATATAAAGACACCTCGCCAAAAAATATACAGATGCTATGCCTGGATGCAGTGGCTCATGCCTGTAACCCCAGCACTTTAGACAGTGGAGGCAGGTGATCACTTGAGGCCAGGAGTTCAAGACAAGCCTGGCCAGCATGGCAAAACCTCGTCTCTACTA
>NW_016107891.1:1084815-1088160 GCF_001604975.1 Cebus imitator | reverse complement strand
AAAGAAAGAAAGAAAGGAAAAATACACAGATGGCAAACAAGCATCCAAAATAATGCTCAATAGCACTTGGCATGAGGGAAAAGCAAATTAATGTAACAATGAGGACCACTGAACATCTACTAAAATGGCTAAAGTCTTTTTTTTAATGCAATAAAAATTGCAACAGTAACTCTCAGTCAATGCTAGTGGAATGTATAATGGTATATTGGCTTCAGAAGACAATTTGGCAGTTTTTCTCAAAGCTAAACATGTTCTCACCATAAAAGCCAGCAATTGCACTCCTAGCTATATAGATAACTGCTTTGTAAACGTAGGTCCAAATGAAGACCAATATGCAATTATGTACAGCTGATCTTTTCAAAATGGCCAAATACTTTAAGGAGTCAGGATGGCCTTCAATAGATGAATGAATAACCAAGCTGGGTACATCCATGGAATGGAATGCTATTCAGTAAGAGGAAGGAGTGATCTGAGGTCAGGAGATCGAGACCATCCTCGCCAACATGGTGAAACCTCGTTTCTACTAACATACAAAAAAACAGCCGGGCGTAGTGGCTCATACCTGTAGTCCCAGCTACTTGGGAGGCTGAGGCAGAGGAATCACTTGAATCTGGGAGGTGGAGATCGCAGTGAGCCGAGATCGCACCACTGTACTCCAGCCTGACAACAGAGCAGGACTCCTCAAAATTAAAAAGAGAAAGAGAGAGAAAGGGGTGATGCATGAAGCCATGCAAAGATATGGATGAATCGACATATATATCACTAAGTGAAAGAAGCCAGTCAGAAGAGATCACAAACTGTATGATCCCAAAGGAAAAACTACAGATATGTTAAACAGATCTGTGATTGACAGTGGTTTGTATGGGGTAGAGGGGTGAGTTAAATAGGGGAATAGGATGATGGAAGGAGGCACAATGGGCCAGGTGGGAGTGGACTCAGGTGGGTGAGATTGTGCTGGGTGTGTGTGAGAGAGCCTGGGGCATGCAGTGGCAGCATGAACAAAAAGGCTACTTATCACTTTAGGAGATAAGGGTCTCCTTTCATCATACATGAAACTATTTCAGGGTAAGTTCTGAAGAAGACTGTGCTGTGTGTAGTATAATTTACCATTTTAATCATTTGTTGTGGGGAAAGACACATGACATAATA
This sequence comes from Cebus imitator, assembly GCF_001604975.1. NCBI lineage: Eukaryota > Metazoa > Chordata > Mammalia > Primates > Cebidae > Cebus > Cebus imitator. The sequence continues at coordinate 1,087,011 of NW_016107891.1, read as the reverse complement.
GTTACCATTTTAAACGTTTTTAAGTGTGTGTATTTCCGTGGCACTATCATCTCACATTCTCACCAGCAATGCACGAGGGCTCCAATTTCTCCATATACTCACTAACACTAGTTAGTTTCCATTTTAAAAAAAGATAGTCACTCCAAAGGGTATGAAATGGTATCTCATTGTGGTTTTGATTTTCATTGATCTAATGGCCAGTGATATTGAGCCTCTTTTCATGTGTTTATTGGCATTGGATTTAGCAATGATTTTGAGTATGACACCAAAAGCACAGGAAACAAAAGAAAAAATAGGTAAGTTGGACTTCATCAAAATTTAAAACTTATGTACAAAATTTAAAACGTGGAACATCAAAGGACACTACCAAGAAAGTGAAAAGGAAACCAATCATATGGGAGAAAAACATTGCAAGTCGTGTCTCCTAAAGTTATAATATCCAGAACATATAAAGAACTCAACAACAAAAAGACAAACAACAAAATTTGATAATGGAGAAAGACTTGAAAAGACTTTTCTCCAGAGAAGATACACAAATTGCACATGAAAAGACGCTCAACGTTACTAGCCATCAGGGAAAAGCAAATCAAAATTACAATAAGATACCACTTGACACCCATTAGAATAACTATTACCAAAAACAACAACAAGAAGTCTGGGCACTATGGTTCATGCCTGTCATCCCAGCATTTTGGGAGGTTGAGGTGGGCAGATCACTTGAGGCCAGGAGTTCGAGACCAGCCTAGCCAACATGCTAAAACCCTATCTCTACTAAAAATACAAAACTTAGCCGGGAGTGGTGGCACACACCTGTAATGCCAGCTACTGGGGATGCTGAGGCAGGAGAACTCCTTGAACCTGGGAGGCAGAGGTTGGAGCAAGCTGTGATTGTGCCACCACACTCCAGCCTGAGTGACACAGTGAGACTCCATCTCAAAAAACAAAACAAACAGAAACTAACAAGTGTTGACAAAGAAATGAAGAAATGTGAACATTGCCGATGGGAATGTAAACTGGCACAGCCTATGGAAAAGTCTGGAGGTTCTGCAAAAGGCTAAACATAAAATTACCATAGGACCCAACAATTTCATTTCTAGACACATCACAAAAGAATTGAAAACAGGTATTCAAACAAAACCACGTACGTAAGTGTTCATAGCAGCCCTACTCACAATAACAAAAAAATGGAAATGTCCATCAAGAGATGACTCAACAAACAAAATGTGGTATATCTATACAATAATATGAATAATAATATTCAGTCATAAAAAGGATTGAGGTGCTCATATTTGCTACAACCTGGAAGAAGCTGTACACAAAACATCACAGACTATATGACTCCATTCATACGAAATATCCAGAATAGGTATCCATAGCAATAGAAAGCAGGTGAGTGGTGGCCAGGGGTCAGAGGGAGGGCAGATTAGGTCATAGCTGCTTAATAGGTGGGACTTCCTTTTGGGATGATAAAAATATTTTGAAACTAAGAGGTGATGGTTGCACAACATTGTGCATGCACTCAATGTCACTGAATTGTACATCTTAAAACAGTTAATTTTATAGTATGTGATTTTTACCTCAATAAAAACAGGAGGCTGGGTGTGGTGGCTCACGCCTGTAATCCCAGCACTTTGGGAGGCTGAGGCAGACAGATCACAAGGTCAGGAGTTCGAGACCGACCTGGTCAATGTGGTGAAACCCTGACTCTACTAAAAAAATTCAAAAATTAGCCGGACATGGTGGTGTGCACCTGTAATCCCAGCTACTCAGGAGGCTGAGGCAGGAGAATTGCTTGAACCTGGGAGGCGGAAGTTGCAGTGAGCCAAAATCGTACCACTGCACTCCAGCATGGGCAGCAGAATAAGACTCTGTCTCAAAATAAATAAATAAATAAAAATAAAAATAAAAATAAAATAAATAAAAAGAAGAAAACCCAGTCCCTAGTATTCCCTCACCAGGAATTGGCCTGGCATTCAAGTTTGTCCACAGTCCAATGCTGCCTGGGCCTGGCCAAACACATTCTGGACCTGTGCTCCAACCACACCGTCCACCAGCTCCTAAACCCACACAGCATGGTCATTTCGGGTCCAGGTCACCTTCTCTCTGAGGCCTTCACAGATGCCCAGTGATCAGCAACACCTCCTCAGGGCTCATAGGGTCTTTCGAAACTTGCCCTGCTATAAACCACACCTCATC
>NW_016107891.1:1069019-1084615 GCF_001604975.1 Cebus imitator | reverse complement strand
TTTTTTTTTTGAGACAGGGTGTCATTCTGTCACCCGGGCTGGAGTGCAGTGGCACAATCTTGGCTCACTGCAACCTTTGCCTCCCAGGCTTAATCAGTCTTTCTGCCTCAGCCTCCCCAATACCTAGGACTATAGGCAAGCACCACCATGCCCAGCTAATGACTTTTGTGTTTTTTGTAGACATGGGATTGTGCTGTGTTGCCCAGACTGGTCTCAAACTTCTGGGCTCAAGCAATCTGCTTGCCTCAGCCTCACAAAATGCTGAGATTACAGGCATGAGCCGCCATGCCAGCCCTGTCTCATTCCAATAAGGAATTATTAGCTTTTTCTGAGTACCACTGTGTGTAGGTGTCTTGCTCAGGTGAACTCATATCAGTCTGCTAGGTATGGCTAATGCTCTATGCAGAGGGGAGGGCCAGGCTAAGGTGACTAACTCACCTACGGTGCCTCAGCCTCCAGTGGCTTCACACTCAGGTTCCAGCCCAGAACCAGGTCTCCAGGGGCCACTTAGGGAAGGTTTGTGAGTTGAATGAAGATGTGTCCAGTCCACACAGGAGCGGCATCCCAACTGTGGGTTCGTTTGTGTGATCATGAGGTAGCCCAGGTCCCACAAGGAGCCTCATGAGCCACACAGATCCTGTTATATATAAACCGGCCCAGGGCTCCCCAGAGCCTAGCTCCAGGAAGTGTATTCACACTAGTATTTTTATACTTGGTTAGATTAGAGCTGAGGATGCCTGTACCTTGCTTCCATCCACACCCTCCCACTCTCTGGATGCTAAAGATGTATTCTGGGGCCTGCTTCACCTCCACAGACCAGGATCCAGCTCTGCTGAGGCTCCCCATAAAACCCCAGAAGCTCTGCAGGCATGCAGGGTAGAAGGGCTGCCTATCTGACCCAGAAGGGGCTTTTGCCTTTGGGAGCCTCAGACTGCAGGTACTTCTTTCTGCTCAGGTTGCAGGGAGCATCAGAGCCCCCAAGAGAGCTCAGGACCCAGAGAGAGAACAGCGTCCATTTCATCCTGCCTTCAAACCCCCAGAGTGCTCCCAACCCCAGAGCACTCTTGATGCAGGGAAGGTGAGTCCAGAAATTGGGGCTTAGTACAGGAGGGCTTTTGGCTTCACCCAGGAAAGAATTAAAGAGCAAGTCGGTGGTGTTAGACAGCAACTTTTATTGAAGGAGCCGTGCACAGCAGCAGCAGAGGATACCCTTATGGAGCAGGGATACCCCATAGGCAGTGAGCTGAGTAGCAGCTCAGAGGCAGTTCTGCAATTATATTTATACCCACTTTTAATTATATGCAAATTAAGGGGCAGGTTATTTAGACACTTCTAGAAAAGCAGTAGTAACTTTCAGGTTATTGCCATGGAAAAGGGCACTATTTTCCAGGTGTTACCATGGAATGGCAAACTCACATGGCACTGGTGGATGTGTCTTATGGAGGGGTACTTTTGCCATTTCCCTGTGTCAGCTACTCTACAGTCTGGTCCAGAGTTCGAGCCTTCCCTCAGGAGTCAGGTCCCACCTCCTATCTGAGTCTGGTCACAGCCCTAGCTAGGCAGATGATCCAAATGCCAGCCTAAAGCCCTGCAGTCAGGCCCTCCTGTGTTATGCCTGGGGCACCCAGGAAGAGGATGGGGCACACTAGGAGATGCCATGGTGTGTGGAACCAGTAGTCAGGCCCTCTATGTTGAAGTCCTAATCCCAGTACTTGTGAATATGACCTTATATGGAAATAGTGTCTTTGCAGATGATCAAGTCAAGAGTAAATCGTTAGGGCCAGCCTTAATCCACTATGATCATGATTTTAAAAAGGGGAAATTTGGCTAGGCATGATGGCTCACACCTGTAATCCCAGCACTTTTGGAGGCCAAGGCAGGTGGATCACGAGGTCAGGAGTTCAAGACCAGCCTGACCAACACGGTAAAACCCTATCTCTACTAAAAATACAAAGATTAGCCGGGTGTGGTGGCATACACCTGTAATCCAAGCTACTCAGGAGGCTGAGGCAGGAGAACTGCTTGAACCTGGGAGATGGAGGTTGCAGTGAGCTGAGATCTGGTCTGTGTCAGCAGGGTTATGCTCCTGCTATAAAGCCAAGATTGCGCCACTGTACTCCACCCTGGGCGACAGACTGAGACTTCGTCTCAAAAAAAAAAAAAAAAAAAAAAACCTTGGCGGGGGCAGGATTTAGAAACAAATGCACACAGGGAAAAAGCCATTTAAAGACTGGAGCTTTAGCCGGGCATGGTGGCTCACACCCGTAATTCCAATACTTTAGGAGACCAAGGCAGGTGGATCACTTGATGTCAGGAGTTTGAGACCAGCCTGGCCAACATAGCGAAACACCATCTCTACTAAAAATACAAAAACTAGCCAGGCGTGGTATCAGGCACCTGTAATCCCAGCTACTCCAGAGGCTGAGCCAGGAGAATCGCTTGAACCCAGGAGGTGAGATGGAGATTGTATTGAGCCAAGATTGTGCCACTGCACTCCAGCCTGGGCAGCAAGAGTAAAACTCCGTCTCGAAAACAAAACAAAACAAAACAAAAAAATTGGAGCTTTGCTGTCACAAGCCAAGAAACTAACAGAAGCTGAAGAGAGGCCTGAAACTGATCCTTCATTAGTGCCTTCACAGGGAGCATACCCCTGCTGAGACAGAGCAGAAATGGGACTTGGCCCACTCCCACTGACCACCAGACCTTGCAGCACCACCCTCCAGGTGCCATACTAGCTGACCAGACCTTGCCAACTGTCTGAGAAAAAATAAGATAAGCATCATCCCACCATAAGGGAGTTGAGTCTATCATCTGCTGGTGCACAAAGTCAGGAGAATGACCCTGGTCTTATGATAATACTTACCCCTGACCTCATGATAATACTAAAGTCCCCACCCAGGGAGGGGCTTATTGCCATTTTCTAATCATGCAACTTATGTGTTAGCATGATTCTTTACTGCATCTGATCACCGCCCCCCATATGTGTAATGACACTCACCTAACCCATAAATTATGCATGTCACCCTCCTTAAGGCACCACAATGCATTCCCCTCGGGGAGCCAGCCAAGAATCCTTCCTCCTGCACTGTCTCTCTTCTGCGCAATCTTTTGGGGCATAAGCCTTCATAAAGCCTTGTCTGGGAAACTTTGCTTGGCCTTGTATCAACTTCTGTTTCAAGGGAGCCTAAGAACATGTGATCAGGAACACTGCCAACATCTTTATTTCCAACTTCTGGACTTCGAAGCTGTGAGACAACAAATCTCTGTTGTTCTAAGCTGCCCATTTTGTGGCACTTTGTTACAGCAGCCCTGGGAAACAAATGCAGGCACATTCTGCTCCATCTGCGACTCTCTCCAGACTACAGCTGCTACCCAAGCCCAGACTATGACAGGCTGAGGGACAGAAGCAGGACCCTTCGCAGGCTGCCATCAGTGGTGGATGGTCACTTCCAGCCTTGACTGTCTGGGAGCTCCAGCCTCAGCTCTCAGTTTCCTGGAGCAAGAGGGAGGATGAGGACAAGGAGGAAAGAGGGTGTTGGCCTCCCAGGAACTGTCCCTGATCTTCTACCCTGCTGTCCCTGAAGCAGCCCCTGAACCTCCACCCTGAGCTCAGCCGAGAGCTGTCCCTAAGCCTCCACCCTGCTGTCCCCAGAACAATCATTGAGCCTCCACTGTGCTAGCTCAGAGCTCAGAAAGCCCAGGGCTGGTCAAACCCCACCCCTCACTCCTCCTCTGGCCCCTCCTTCCAGTCATCAATACTTTGCAACAGCCATCAAGCCCCTTTTAATCTCTAGAAAGGAGGAGCAGGAGAACACTGGGACCAGCTCCAGCCTCCATCCAGACAGGACCTCTGATCACTGCTCGGGGCCCCTTCTTAGGAGGTTCAGTCCCAGACGAGGGCTCCAGAGACTTCAGTCCATTTTCCCAAATGGACATGATGCATCAGGGACCTAGAGTGTCCAGGACCGAGGCTTGTTGAAGACAGGAGGTAGCAACATGCCCCGGAGGTCCTCATGCAGCCTGGGCCTCTGGCAGTGACCAGCCAGCATCCAGGCACCTCCTTGCTGGGTCTCCAGGCCCTGATGCTCACAGGAAAGGCCACGGGCCAGGGTTGGGATGGACCCAGAGTTCTGCATGTTTCTAGGGAAGGTTGAGGGGTGGCATCCCCCGTAGCAGTCCAAGACACCACAGTAGTCACTGCTGCTGCTGCTGCCCTCTGAGTTTGGGGGAGCTGGCCTGGTGGGGGACATGGGGGTCCAGTCCTCCTGTGGCAGATAGGCAAGTGTCTGTGCCCTCCACTCCGTACACCCTGCTGGCAGCACATCCTCTGAGCTCAGAGTCCCCAGGATGCTGGTCCCAGTGTTCTCCTGCTCCTCCTCCAGGCACACAGATTTCCAGGGATACACTGGGCCACAGGTGAGCAGTGCAATGGCCTCCTGGACGCAGGGTTCCAAGGCTCCTCGTGAGGTGCCAGCACAGTCTTGGTTCAGCAGCACGCCGGTCCTGTGGGCCCCCATCCAAGTCTGGAACAGAGTGCGGGAGGAGGGAAGGGGTCAAGCAGCATGTTGAGAACTCATCCTGGGAGCAGCTGCCTCCTTTCTGGCAAGCCCAGCCTCCCTCCTCCTCCAGGAAGCCCTCCTGAAGTCCACACCCAGAGGCCAAGCAGCACCTGTGTCTTGAACATTCTGTCTTTGCTCATGTGCCAGCCCAGCCTCAACATGGGACCCTGAGTCCCTTCAGGCCCTCATGACTCCCCCAGCACAGGGCCTGGTGCTCACAACAGCCTGAACCAAGGTACAGATGGTGATATCTGCCCAGGATAGAGCCAACCCTGACAGCATGTGCCTCAGGGCCTTTCAGCAGCTACTGAGACTGGGCACTCCTACCTGAAACACACACACACAGGAGTCACTGTCAGGACTGGTGACTTTCAAAGCACTTGGCTAAGACCAGCAGAACTGGATCCTTCTGTGGGGCCACAGGAGGCCTCCAACATCCAAAAAGAAGCTGTTCCCTTGGTGGGACCAGGAGCCTCCAGCCCATGCACCACACACACCACACCCTCCATCATTGCACTACTCTCTGGAGACCAACCTATGGCACCAGATCCCCGCCCGAGGGTCTAAATAAACCCTGGCAGGTGCCCTGGTTCTCTAGGGAAGGGCTGGTGCCTGCAACAGGATGACAGTCCAGGTGACCATCACAATCTGTGCCCTGCTCAGCCTTGTCCTAAGCTGCCCAGGTTCTTGACAGTCACACCTACCACCTTAGGGAAAAAGACGGGTACTGTGAAAAGAGCCAGGTGCCAGTTCATGGTTCAAATTCTATTTTTGGACAAAAATCTTGAAAACTAGCCTCCTTATTGAGAGGGAAAAAGATTTTTCTGCACAGTAAGCAGGAACCGTGGTGTGGAGGGGACATCCTTGCCACAAAGGGTCCAGGGATGCCCAAGGGCATCCGGGAGTGAAGATCCTGGAGAAGAGGGGTCAGCTTGGCCCAGACCCCAGGGAGGGGCCCTCACTGCTTCTTGTCCTTTGCCCAAAATGAGGAGTCTGAAGGGAAAAACCAGAGACCACTCACTGGAGCCCTCCCTCTCCCCCTCCTCCCACCCAGGGGCCATGAACCTCCAGCCCAGCAGGGAGGGGAGGGCCTGATGCAACCCCCAAGTTGCTCACTGGTTCCTCGGTTGTGGGAGCCCAACTTGGGGGGAAGGGAGGGACGTGCAGAGCCCACTGCTCAGCTGTGGTGCCAGCATGCAATCCGAGGGGGACCAGGGGACCAGGCAGAGCAGGAGCCCAGAGGCAGTGAGAGCCCCAGTGGCAGTGCATCCACCACAGACCCTTCCCCACAGACATCTTCGCAGAAGGAGGAGGTGAGGCACATGGTGGATGCAGACAGGTATAAACCAGAGGGGACAGAGATAAGTCACGAGACATTTACATTTTTTCCATCAACAATGAGACTGGAGACATGAGAACAGAACGACATCAGCAATGGGAAATAAAGCTAGTTTTTTCCCCATTTGGAACATGGTATAAATCAAAATTCACTTAATATACAAAAAGGGCTCCAAGCACGGACAAGGCTGCCACATTGGCTGCCAACCCTCATGAAAGCCATCATCTTGGGCACGCCAGTTTCTAGTCAAGCCCTGCCCCCCACACCCTGCCGTGTTCTCTGCACAAACCTGGAAGTTCCCATTGTGCATATTGTAGAGGGGCTGGAAGAACGCCGCTGGAGAGGGCACGTTCCGGTAGAAGGTTCTCTTCACCCTGAGGCCAGGAGAGGCCAGTCAGAGGCCTATGGCAACCCAAGTGGCCTGAGGTCACTGCAGAGGCTGAGCCTCTCTTCTATCTCATCACATCTCAACCCACTCTCAGGTCAGGACCCATCTGGGCCTCCTTGCCTAATGGCCACATGGGACTGATTTATGCCGAGGCACACGTCCTTTACAGCGTGAGCTGCAATGGCAGGTTCAGAACAGAGAGTAGACTTCGTCAACTTCCCTGCAAGCCTGTCCCCATTTTCCCCATCTCAGGGGTCATCACTCATATCTCATCCAGCCACATGTCCCCTCTATTTCTCCTCCTAAGACCCTGCAATTCCCTCTACTTTCCTGCCTCCAGCAGGTCTCCCATGTCCCCTTGTCCAGCAATCCATCCTTCAAAAGATAAACTAGGTTGTATCACACAGTTTCACACTTTCCTTTGCTCCAAGGAGAAGCCAAGTGCCCTCCCGCTTGGCCCCACCCAACTGCCCTCTCCCCACACCCTCTTCCTCACATCTGCTGCCTGACACGGCCCCAGTACCCTCTCTTGAAACCTGATATGCAGTGCATGAGGCATGATGGTTTATTTAAGGAGCGCCCTTGTCCAACTTGTTCTCTAATGCATCTGCCAGGGTGAGAACAGTGTCCTGTGCACACCAGATGCCCCAAATGTCCTTTCTTAGAATGTATGAACAGATGAACAAACAGAGCTCCTCCATAGGCAGGAGACCAGGACGTTGGGCTCCTGATCTCCGTGATTCTGGGTTTGGTTGGGACCAAGCTGTCCTTATCTTCAGCCTCTGCCACAGATCCCCCTTCCCTTCTCTCCCCTGACAACTTGAGAACCCTCTTCTGGCCCACAGTGAAGACTTGAAAAGCCCATGCCACTGTTAACCTCGACAGTGGAGAGGGGAAGGGAGGAACCAGACAGAGGTGGCCCTTGATACCCCACCCACCACACACTCACACATGCACATAGAGATACATCTGCACACATACACTAAGACATGTACACCCTTACCCTTTCACACAAGTACACACACACACACATACACATACACACATCAGCTACCTACCTGGGCGACAGCTTGAACAGAAGGTAGATCAGGCCCGTCAGCAGGAGAAAGACAGACACACCAACAAGGATGGTGTCTGGGCGCCCCAAGGGTGGGATCAGAGGGCCTATGGGCAGGAAGGGCCCAGGGTTGTGAGCAGCCTCAGTGCCAGGAGGCTCCCCACAAACCTACATGGCAAAGGTGCACCCTTTAGTGCCCTGGGCCAAAGTGGAAGGTTTGTGATGGGCCTTGGAGGTTTGTGTCACCTGCTGAAGGACCTTGTATGAGCCACACTCCTGGGCCTCACTCTTCCCATCTTCCACATATTGGGTCACAGGTCCATGGGACCTCTCAGCACTGCAGTGCACAAGAGTCAGCCCAGCTCTCATTAAGGACACTGAGGTCACGTCCAGCCTCCACGCAGGAGCACCAGCCCTGGTGTGCAGCCCTGTCGACCTCACTCCTAACAGGAGCCACTGACTAAAAGTTCCAAGGAAGCCCCAGAGTTGGCAGGTGTTTGATTCCTCCCTGTAGACCTCAGACCTTCAGAGGAAGGGGGTCAACTGGGGCATGGCTGCTTCAGGGACGGGCTTCCAGGAGGTCGAAGGGGTGCAGGGGTGAGGTGAACAAGGGAGAAGACACCCAGCCCAGACTCTGGAAGTGCAGGAGCCACAGCAGTGCCCACCTTGTCTCTCGGGAGCCTGGAAGCACACAGGCTGGCTCCACTCGCTCCACTGGCCTGTATAACGCTCTTCCTCTGCCACGTCATCCTCCGTCGTGGCCATCTGGACACGCAGCCTGGCCTCATGGATAAAGCCAGGGTCCAGCTCAAAGGCTTCAAGTATAAGCCAGGTCACCCCAACAATGTGATCCCTATGCTGGGCCCGCTGTGGGGGTGGAGACAGTTAGCAGGTGCTGAAGGTGGGGCTGCAACCTTCAGCCCTCGAGAATACACACGTCTTATATGCTTATATAACACACAGGCATGCTTGCCACCTTCACGTGCACACACACAGAGAAGGCATACTTCCACACTCACACTCACACACAGACACAGCTGCATTTGCCCCAAATACACATATGCACACACAGGCAAACATATCTACGGGGACACTTTCATACTCATCACAGTTGCATGCACACTCATAAGCACATGCGTGTACACATGAGCACATTCACACTCACCACAGTTGCATACACACTCATCCACATAGGCACACTCACATATACAAATGCAAGGCACCGGCACACTTGTATGTACACTTACATATAAACACACAAACATGGGTGCACATACAGGCACACTCACCACTCTTATGTGCACACACTCACAGAGACACAGGCATACTCACCCTAACTCCCATGCACATACACAAAGCATACACGTGCATGTCAGTATATGTGTATGTACACACACACCTAGCTCTAGTTCCTCCCCTCCTCATCACTACAAGTTGACATCTCCCTGTGTAGAGTGGGGATTCTGCCCTGGGCTGCTGTTCCCAGGAGAGAGGACTCCAGAGAAAACCAGCCAAAGTGTTACCTCCCAGGCCTCTTCCTGCTTCTTGAAGGCCAGCTCATAGCTGAGAAGTGTGGTCAGCGGCTCCAAGGCAGGACTGATGATCCAGGTCAGCATGCAGTGGCCAGAGCTGACATTGCTCTGCAAGTCAGAGGGCGGATCTAGCTTAACTGGAACAGAGTGAATCCATGTGAGGCTGAAGATCCATTTGTCTGGGTCTGTCAGTCAGCACACCCAAGACTGGGGATCTGAAAGATTCCCAAGGGGCATGGTCAAGGCCCTCTCCGACCAGACACCTCACTGGGAGACTGGTCCAGTAAAGCCCCAGGCAGGACAGGACAGCAATCACTTCCACCGGCCTCTGCAGCGAGATTAGGTGGTTTCTAAATATTGCTTCCCTTTGCTTCGAAGTCAACATGCTGGGATGACTGAAGAGCATTTCACATGACTTAAATGGCACCCCGTGCCCCAACTAGCAGCCCTCCATCTTTATTTCCTGCCAAAACCCTTCCCCTGCAGCAACCACGTGGGCCCTACCCTCCCAGGGGCCAACACTGCCCCCAGCCCTGGATCTCACTTGGCAGGGACTGAGAACACTCACTGGGCCCACAGGGGTCACAGGCTGCAGGGCCTTGCCCCCAGCCCCCAGGCAGCCAGGATGTTCTTGCCAAGGGGTCCCGCCCCAGGCCTATAGCCACTGCTCACCATGTCTCCGGGGCAGGTACTGTGGGTCCACCAGGCTGACCTGCTCCCTCCCAGACACGCAGTGGTGGAAAGTGATGGTGAAATTGTCAGATGGCAGGATCACCGCCTCAGGGGGCAGCAGTACAGTGCACTCACCGCCCTGCAAGATGCACTTATGTGTGCTGCCAGGCGCCTGGTTGCTGGAAAGGCCATGTATCAGAACCACAGGGCTGCTACACTGTCCTGGTGCAGCTGCTGCAATCCTAGGGACCTCACCCTCATCCCAGCAGAGTGCTCAGTGGGTCCCCACTTGCACTCACACAGTGTCCTGTGAAAGACACTGGGCACCATTACCCAGGTGGGCATGGCCCTCCATCCTCACCTGGTGAAGAGGAGCCAGGGGCTGGAGCCCTGGGCCAGCTCTGGGGCAGACCAGTGGCAATCGATCCTGAGAATGTTGTTGGTGAGGCAGGTGAAGGTTCCAGCCCTTGGCCCTGGAGACAGTGATCGTTGGGAGCCCACAGTAAGTGCTTCAGGGCAGAGAGGGTTGGGTGGATCTGATAGCTGACACCCTCGCAGGGCAGTCACCAGTGAATGATCCCAGAATCTATTCAGGGAAGCACTGGGAGGCCTGGGAAGTGATCAGCTCTGACTCATGGTACACGGGCCAGTTAGACTCACGGAGGTGTCAAGAGGGTGAAGGAAGTGAGACTAAGGTCGATCCAGACATTGAAGGTAGGGAGGTAAAGGTCAGAGACTAGAGACTGAGGTCCAGGCTGACCCATAGAGGACATGACCCAGCACAGTTTGAGCCAAACTTTTCCCTAGGGGCTCGACAGAGGACAACCCAGTCCCCCAAACATGCCCTAGTTCTCCACCTACCTCACACAGACACTAGTGCCCAGCCCTCACCTCGTCCTTCCCCTGGGACGGAGACTCCCGAGCAGACACAGGTGCAGATGCAGATGCAGGCCAGGAGCCAGGTGCCCATGTCTTGCCTCAGGGCCTCACTCTCCAAGGTCCAGCCTGCAAGGGACTGGGCTGAGGGCCCTGTGCAAGCCATCCCTCTCTGGAGGGGTGCTCCCCATGAATTGCTCCCCAGCAGAGCACTGAGTGGGTACCCCACTTGCACTCACACAGTGTCCTGTGAAAGACACTGGGCACCCTGTCCAGTCTATCATTGATGGGCATTTGGGTTGGTTCCAGGTCTTTGGTATTGTAAACAGTGCTGCAATCAACATTCGTGTGCATGTGTCCTTATAGTAGAACGATTTATAATCCTTTGGATATATTCCCATATACACCATGGAATATTACGCAGCCATCAAAAACGATGAGTTCGTGTCCTTTGTAGGGACATGGATGAACCTGGAAACCATCATTCTCAGCAAACTGACACAAGAGCAGAAAATCAAACACCGTATGTTCTCCCTCATAGGTGGGTGTTGAACAATGAGAACACATGGACACAGGGAGGGGAGCATTGCACACTGGGGTCTGTTGGGGGTAAATAAGGGAGGGACAGCAGGGGGTGGGGAGTTGGGGAGAGATAGCATGGGGAGAAATGACAGATATAGGTGAAGGGGAGGAAGGCAGCAAATCACACTGCCATGTGTGTACCTATGCAACAATCTTGCATGTTCTTCACATGTACCCCAAAACCTAAAATGCAAAAAAAAAAAAGACACTGGGCACCATTGCCCAGGCTTTACTAATAAGGAACTGAAGCTCAGAAAAGCCATTTGACCCAGCCAAAGACTCATGGCTGCAGTGTGTAAGATGCACCCTCAAACTTAGATCCTGTACTCTGACTCAGCTAGGTCTCCACGTCTGCCTCAGCCAGCCCATCCCCCCCACCCCACAGGGGAGTCAGGGTTGGGGGAACTGGTCACTCGCATTCACAGGCAAGGAGCTGAGTCCTGAGAAGGGGAGATGACTTACCCAGGGTCACACAGACAACCTCTACACAATTTTTTTTTTAAATGGAGTCTCCCTCTGTTGCCCAGGCTGGAGTGCGGTGGTGCAATCTCGGCTTACTGCAACTTCTGCTTTCCCAGTTCAAGTGATTCTCCTGCCTTGGCCTCCCAGGTAGCTGGGATTACAGGCATCCACCACCACTGCCAGCTAATTTTTTTGTATTTTTAGTAGAGAGGGGGTTTCACCATGTTGGCCAGGCTGGTTTTGAACTCCTGACCTCAAGGGGTCCACCTGCCTCGACCTCCCGAAGTCTTGGGATTACAGGCATGAGCCACCGTCCCCAGCCTCTATGCATTCTCTGTCCTTTTTGTCAACTTAAATAAAGACCCATCCCAGGGTTCTGCCCCAGGAAAGTGGACAAGGATGGCAGTGGGGTATCTGTGCAACTGATGGCGCTTCCTGAACTCTGTCTGTGGCATCCCTGTTCCAAGGTGGCTGCCAAGGAGAGCACCACCAGAAGGGCAAAGCCCCCCATGCTGGAGTGTGAGGCCTGAGCCCCAGGATCCCTGTGGGAGCCAGAGGTTGGCTGGAGATGAGGGGCTGGGTATCAGGAAGTACTTGGGTGTGGGAAGGCTGCTGACGCCCTATCACCCCATTTGCAGCTCCAGATGGTACACTGATAGCCCCTAGGCAGGAAGCAGGGCCAGCCTGGTTATACAAGACTGATTAGTGATAAGGAAGGAGAAAAAAAACAGACATGCATGCAGATTACAGCACGCACACCCTTAAGAAACCTGCACATCCTCAATGAGCAGTAGGCAGTACCCTAACCCCACTCCAAGCCACTCCTGACAGCGTATCCAGGTACCCACAGGACAGTCCCCATTAAGACTGATGATCAGGAAGTCTCACCCTTCCCTAGAATGGAGCGTGCAGCCTGGCACCACTAGCCACAGCATGAAACACCACGGCAAGTTCTCTGCAGTAGTGCCTGTCCGTCCCTTCTTGCAGCAGTTCCTGGAAAGGTGGGAATGGGGAAGACAGTTAGCCAGCTCTTGGGATATGTGAGGGCAGGGTTAGAATGATTACCAGGACCTGAAGGAAGCACAGGCACAACAGCCACACCTGAGAGCTGACCTAGGCCCCAGGAAGGATGACCGCTACACCAGCCGTGGAGAAACACCCATATCTGGGTAGAATCAGGCCAGGCCAGCCATAGGCTAACCCAGAAGCAGATGGCTTGAGATCGAGGAGTGGGATGGCTCCAAGCTCAGCAGGCCTCATTTCTAGACAGGGAAGAGGGATGGTAGGGCAGGATCCACATGTGACACCTGAGAGCTACAAAGCAAGACGAGAGAGTTAAGTACAACGACCGCGACAGCTATCTGAGGGGAAGGTCTCTGCTTTTCCTCTGTACTGAAAACTTACACCTGTACCTGGTGAGCTGAGCAGGGCAGGGTCGCTAACCTCCTACAGGTGAGGAAACTGAAGCTCGGAGACCTGGAACCTGCCCAATACCTGGCTCCTGACACCTCTGTTCTTGGCACATTCCCACCAGCTTCTACAAAAGCCTGTGAGCTTCCTGAGGGCAGTGCCTGTGAGGTAACCCTCAACACACACCCCCACAGAAGGCACCACAATGCTTTATAAATGGGGTGGTTGCAGGCAGAGCTGCCTTCCTCCATCCTTGACCACAGGGCCAGTCAGTCTGGGCAGGTGCACACAGCCCAACCCGCAGGCTCCCTGCTCCTGGATGTCACCAGGGAGGCCTCACCACAGCTCAAACAACACCTGGTCACAGGACGGTTGTGAGAGCAGGAGGGAAACCCAGTATCTGCAACCTGGGATAGAGCTGTCCCTGACACCCCCAGTCCTGCTGGGGAGCCTGGCTAACATCACTGCCCAGCACAGCCTCTCCCACATTGGGTCTATAGACATAGCCTTCAGTCCATGGGTCACTTTTTTATCTCTTCTGAGATCCCCACCTGTTCCATGGCCTCAGTGTCAAGCTCTGGCCCAGATGGCTGCTGAGCCTCATGGCCTGCCTGCCCTGGTTCCCTGGGCCACTGTGAAGCTGTGGGCTGCCCTTTAGCTGGAGCCCTGCCTCAGACCACAGGCTCTGCCACACCCGCAGGAGGGTCTTCGGACAGGCTCAGACCTTCACCCTCCCTGGCCCTCATCCCCTGAGCACTCACCTAACACCAAGCAGAATTTTAGACCAGAGCAGGCAACCATCATAGAGGCTGGCTAGGTAGCCCTGGGCTCCTCTGTGCCTTGAAGCACACTCTCCAAGTTGGCCTTATACAATTACACAGAGCCCATTATATATATATTTTTGAGACGGCGTCTCGCTCTGTCACCCAGGCTGGAGTGCAGTGGCGTGATCTCGGCTGACTGCTACGTCCGCCTCCCGAGTTCAAGTGATCCTCCTGCTTCAGCCTCCCAAGTAGCTTGGATTACAAGCATGTGTCACCACATCTCACTAATTTTTGTATTTTTTTTAGACAGAATCTCACTGTGTCACCAGGTGCCAGGCTGGAGTGCAGTGGCGCGACCTTGGCTCACTGCAACCTCCACCTCCTGGGTTGAAGCAATTCTCCTGCCTCAGCCTCCCGAGTAGCTGGGACTACAGGGGCCTGCCACCACGCCCAGCTAATTTTTTGTTTGTTTGTTTGTTTTTTTAGTAGAGACGGGTTTCACCATGTTGGCCAGGTTGGTCTAGATCTCTTGACCTCGTGATCCATCCGCCTCGGTCTCCCAAAGTGCTGAGATTACAGGCGTGAGCCACCGCACCTGGCCTAATTTTTGTATTTTTAGTAGAGACAACTTTCACCATGTTGGTCAGGCTAGTCTCAAACCTTTGGCCTCAAGTGATCCACCCATTTTGGCCTCTCAAAGTGCTGGGATGAGAGGCATGAGCCAACACACCTGGTCCAATTTTGTCTGTTTTAATGGGGGCGGGAAGCATATCCTGGTTCTTCTGGCCCATTCAGGAGGCTGGCAGCTATTGAGGTGGATAGGATAGAAGTTGCTATTTAAGTGGACACTTGTCCAGCAAGGTCTTCTGTCAGCTTGGGGGAAGAGGAAGAAATGCAGACCCTGGTACCCTAGACGCAGCTGGAGCCCAGGGTCATGGAAGCTGCCACAGAAGATGGGGCTGGACCACATGAGGATTTCCTGTGGCACAATGGGAATCCCCAATGCTGTTGGGCAGAGTGTGTGAGGTGCTGACAGGGGTGGGGATGAGCAAGAGGCAGAAATGGGGGCGGAAAGGCCAGCTGGAGGCAAGTACAGATACAACGGACACCCCACATAGAGGGTGCAGGGAAGACAGGGTGGGAGAGAGATGGCACCAAGATGCATTTTCCAAACTCTTTCAGAGAAGAGGATAAGGAGCAGTGCTGCATCTGTGAGGGAACCCACTGTCCCCTCTGCCAGCTTCCCTCCCCATCACAGGCCTGGTCCTTCATGAGGCCCTCCCCCATTCCACAGTTGGCCTCCCCCACTGGATGGAACCCCTGAGATTAAGCACAGCCACCTCTCGTTGTGCACAGCCCTGAACCGACAGGACCCAAGGGTTGGGCAGCGGCCATGGGCCAGGGCTGGAGTAAAGGTATTGGCACAGATACCTGGAGTCTGCAGTTGAGACAGAAAAATGATGCCCATTCTCTTCCTGCTGTCTTTGTGAAGAGGTACCCATGTGTTGCCTGCTCTGCCCACAGCCTTGCTACCCCACTGCAGTTGAAGGTCATCACTGTGTGATGTCCCTACATGAGGCTTCTTGAGCCAAGACCCTGTCTGATCATGTTGCATCCCCTACACCCATCTCAGCTGTTCGTTAAATGTTTTTCCAACCCCTCCACTCTGGCAGAGGCTGCCCTTGCTTCTGGATGATGTTCATGTTGTGAGTATCCAGAAGCAGGGCTCTGGGATGCTACTTAAAGATGTGCTGTGAGGATACCCACTCTTGGTACTAATCTACCTCATGTAGCTAAGCTCTGGAAAGAGGGTGAGCCCAGAACAGCATAAGTCACAGGAAGAGCAGGGGGCAGGTAGGGCAGAGGCGGATCCCAGCAGGGCCCACATCCTCCAGACTATCTATATCCCAGGAAACTGAGAGGGCTATGCTCTTTCCAAAACAAACCCTCTCCTC
>NW_016107891.1:1048370-1068989 GCF_001604975.1 Cebus imitator | reverse complement strand
GCTGGGTTGACCCTCCATCTGGAATTCCACCCTCACTTGCTGCCTCACACACAGCTCCAGTGGGGTACCCCAATCCTCCTGGCTCCTCTTCTGCCCTAAAACAACCAAATGCCTGGGGGTTGCTAGAGGCTTTCCCGGCCCTGGGCCTAGACCTCAGCTCCACCCTGTGGCCATGACAATTGAAGCCCAAGTAGGCCCATTCATTCTCACCCCCACAAAGGTCAGTTCAATCATTGAGGAAGCAGAGTTCCTTCCATAATTAGAAATTCTGCCTGACAAACACAATGGCCTTCCCTCCATCCAGTTGGAGCATGGCCACACTGGCCACAGCATAACCCATGACCCCTACAGGACTGGAAATTAGTTTCTAATCCTTGAGTTCAGCCCTGCAAATTTTGCTATTCTCTAAGACATACCCAAGGCCAGGACACCAGAGGAGGTAAAGCTACGGTTGCACTCTAAAATGACATGCTTCCACAGTGGCTCCCTGGGCCCATGGATGGAGGGCCACTTGTCCCTCTCTACCTCCTGAATTTCATGCTGACTTGAGAGGCTGAGAAGCCCAAAGCACAGACTCACCTTCCTAGATGCATCTGCCCAGTCCCATCACAAGTCTGAGGCACCCCCAACCTGGAGGTGACTTGTCACCCAACTGTCTCTGGGTGCACAGCAAAGACCCTCAGCCTGATTCAGGAGATAACTGCAGCAGCTGGTGACGTGAGCCTTGCACGACAAGTTCACACAGGCCGCCCACATCTGAAACCACAAGCGCATTACAGAGCTGCTCTCCCGAGCAGAGCTGAGAAGCGTCTGTGACTGCTGATCTTGTAAGCCAGGGAACTGTGAGACATGACAGCCTTTCATCCCCCATGACACTGAGGACCGCCAGACATAGACTTTAGTGATTCGTCTACTGACCGGCAAGTGAGTGTCCACTGTGTTCTTCCCAAGAAACACCACTGAGATGCATTAAACTGGCCCCAGGAGGTGAGGACCCTGTGCATATGCAGACCCCCAGAAGTAGCCACTGTAAGCAGTTAGGCACAAGTACATGCAGAAATTTCTGGTTTTTCTTTTTTGGTTTTTTATTTTGACTGAGTCTCACTCTGTCACCCAGGCTGGAGTGCAGTGGTGCGATCTCAGCTCACTACAACCTCTGCTCCAGGGTCAAATTATTCTCCTGCCTCAGCTCCCGAGTAGCTAGGATTACAGGCACCCACCACCAAGCCCTGCTAATTTTTTTGTGTTTTTATTAGAGATGGGATTTCACCATGTTGACCAGGCTAGTCTCAAACTCCTAGTCTCAAGTGATCCGCCCACCTCGGCCTCCCCAGGTGCTGAGATTACAGGTGCGGGCCATCGCACCCAGCCAGACACTTCTTAAGCTGAAACAAATACATATTTCTTAAAGACTCCTGCTGTGCTGCCACTTTGCAGCCTTCTTGTTCCCCTATGTTTTTGCACCATCTTTCTAGGTTGGCACATAAAACCTACCTCATGACTTTAGTGGTAGTATACACCATGGTTTAATAATCCCTGCAGTGGTCTAGGCCCAGTGCCTCACACCTGTAATCCCAGAGATTTGGGAAGCAGAGGCTGGAAGATCTCGTGAGGATCCCAGGAGGTCAAGATAGTCTGGGCAACAGGGTGACACCCTGTCTCTAAAAGAAAAACAGTAATAATCATAATTTCTGCAATGAACATTTGAATTGTTGTCTGTACATGCTGTTTTCATTTTTTTTTTTTTTTTGAGACGGAATTTTGCTCTTGTTACCCAGGCTGGAGTGCATTGGTGCAATCTAGGCTCACCGCAACCTCCGCCTGCTGGGTTCAAACAATTCTCCTGCCTCAGCCTCCTGAGTAGCTGGGACTACAGGCGCGTACCACCATGCCCAGCTAATTTTTGTATTTTTAATAGAAACGGGGTTTCACCTTGTTAACCAGGATGATCTCGATCTCTTGACCTCGATCCACCCGCCTCGAGCTCCCAAAGTGCTGGGATTACAGGCGTGAGCCACCGCGCCCGGCCTATTTTCATTTTTTTAAGAGACAAAGTCTTGCTCTGTCACTCAGGCTGGAGTGTAGTGACATGATCATATCTCACTGCAGCCTCAAACTCCTGGGCTCAAGCATATATGCTATTTTAAATGAAGGTAGTGAACAATTCTGGGCATGGATCTTCAACCAACAGAGTGAGTCCTACTACAGGAAAAATCGATAGGGGTGGAATTGTGGGGTCTCAGGATTAGCATTTTAAAATATTGATAGAAGCTGAGAAGTGGCCCTACAAAAAAAATTTTGCACAGACTTTTACTCTCACCAACAATGTAAGAATGCCTGTAAACCCTCACTAACAGTAAACATTATCAGTCTTTTTAATCTTTGCCAATCTAATAGGCAAGATATTTCAATGTGGTTCTAATTTGTACTTCCTTGAGTGTTAGTCAAGATAAGCATCTTTTCATGTATTTATTAGTTGTGTGTTCTTTGGGGTCCCAAATAAGGTCATATTTCAATGTGTGTATATGTATGCACACGGTAGTGTGTGTATGTGTGAGTGTAACTGCACACATGTATGTATGACAGCACATATATGCACATGTGTGTGTTCTTGTGTGGGTCGTGCACATCACAACATCTTGGGTAGGGTTTGGGTAAGACTGTAGCTCTCTGGAGTCTGAGAACATAAGGACACACGAAGAGATTGAATCAAAGTCTCAAACCCATGAAACAAACACCTTAGCAATGACAAGGGACATGTCACATTTCTTTCTAACATTTGAATTTTAATCAACTTGGCTCCCATCTTATCTGCTACAAGCATATACTGTTCTACTCACTGGAGCCATCCCTGCACTAGTGTCCTTACCAAGACAGCTTCCTTCTTACTGTCAGGGTGCCTTCTGCCTTGCTGAAGCCAGAATTTACTAACCCAAGATCAGCAGACCACACTACCCATATCATAACCTCAGAAGCAGAGACCACAAGAGCTGGATAGGGATGAAGGAAATTCTCAAAAGAAAAACCAGAGAAGAGAGCTCCAAGTTCTGCATCTAAATTCTACCCAAATCTCTGGATGACCCCTGAACTATACGTCTACAGGTTAACTCCAAGGAGCCCAGCTAAGGCTAAACAACCTGAATAGAAGTTTCAGCTGTTCCCCTCAGGACAGAGTTTGCTGCCTGCTAAAATAATAAACAAACAAACAAAAACAACATAAAAAAAGTTTAAAACACTCTCCAGAGAAATAGAACACACAGTCTCAATAATGAATATCATGCACAATTTCTAACTTCAAAAGCAAAATTATCAGATACATGAAGAAACAGAACTATGTCACACATATTTAAGAGAAAAGGTAATCAATGAAGATTGGCTTCTAAGAATAAGTTGTTGGAAATAGCAAAGGTTTTAAAGCGGATACTCTAACTATGCTTAAAGATATAAAGGAAAATATGCTCCCAATGAATAGACAGAAAATCTCAGAGGAGAAACAAAAACTATACAAAAGAACCAAGGCCAGGTACAGTGGTTCACACCTGTAATCCCAGCACTTTGGAAGGCCAAGGCAGGTGGATCCTTTGAGATCAGGAGTTCAAGACCAGCCTGGCCAACATGGTGAAACCCTGTCTCTAGTAAAAATACACAAATTAGCTGGGCATGGTGGTACACACTTGTAATCCCAGCTACCTGGGAGGCTGAGGCAGAAAAATCACTTGAACCTGGGAGGCAGAGGTTGGTTGTAGTGAGCCAAGATCACTCTACTGCACTCCAGCCTCAGTGACAGAGTGAGACTCTGTTTCAAAAAAACAAAAAACAAAAAACAAAAGGAAAAGAAGCCAAAAATACATCTTTTTTTAAAAAAAATTTATTTTACTTTAGATGCGTGCTATATGTGGCATTTCTCCCCATGTTATCCCTCCCCACCCTCCCCTCCCTCCCCAATCCCCGTTGTCTCTCTTCTACCCCCTCAATCTACAAAGAACTAAAAATACATCTTAAATAAAAGGAATAGGCCAGGCATGTTGGCTGATGCCTATAATCACAGCACTTTGGGATGCTGAAGTGAGTGGATTGTTTGAGCCCAGGAGTTCAAGGCCACCCTGGGCAACATGGTGAAACCCCATTTCTACAAAAACAAAAATACAAAAAGTAGCTTGGTATCATGGTGAAACCCATCTCTACCAAAAATACACACACACACACACACACACACACACACAAATTAGCTGGGCATGGTGGTGTGTGCCTGTAATCTCAGCTACTCAGGAGGCTGTGGCAGGACAATGGCTTGAACCCAGGAGGTGGAGGTTGCAGTGAGCACAGATGGTGAGACAACCCTGAATAGAGTGGGCCACAGGGAAAAGGGAGGTCCAAATCCCTCAGAGACATCTCAGGGATCTCATAGTCCCTTATCTAAATCCAACATGGGTCCAATTCATTCTTCAATTCATTCCTACTTGCCCTTGGGTTGAAGTGTTAAAAACCGACCTCATTTTAACCCACAAACTCTCAAAAAGAAGTGTATAATTTTTTTGTTTTTTAATTTAGAGGTCCCATATGTTCAGGCCTTTTTGGCTTTAACCCAAAACCAAAAATTACATAAAAATTATCATGTATGCTTCCAAGGAACTTCCTTGCTCCTTGATTCTGATGATCCTTCCCTTTGCCTATCACACTCTCCTCAGCCTGCTCCTGCTTTACCCACACCCTCTCCATCTGCTCCATCCCCCAATCAACCCCCCCATATCCAGATACTTTATGCCCCTCACATACTCACTCAGGAGTCACATATGCAACACTTAGATCCCCCCCCTAAATCTCAAAAAGGCATTGGCACATTATTTTTTGTTAGCTAATAAACCCAAGACTCATCCCTATAATATTAACAGAATGGGAGCCTGTCATCACTGCAGGAATCCAGTACTCTGGAGTAGAGAATGTCTCAAACCTCTGCATTACAAGCCACCCCAGGATCCTTTCCTCGTTGCAAACAAGAGGGTCATTAGAAGAGTAAGTGTTCCTCCCTCTCTCATTGTTGGGAGGGGGCAGCTCTTCCTTCTAGGCTGTTACAGGCACTACCTCACCAACTTATCTGACAAGGGGGTCCTACGGGACAAGGACAGGGGCAAGGGCAAGGACAAGCACCCTAACTCTATTCCTGGATTATGATCAAGCCTCTGAAAGTCATCCTCTAGATGACGGATAGGGCTTTGAGGTCGTCCAGGGTCTTATCTTTTCCGTCTCTATGGATGAGCCTCAGGCAAATCTGATTGTGACTGAACCAGAGATAATGTTCCTTATTGATATGGGGGCCAGTTATTCAGCTTTAAATGTTTATTAAGGCCCAATGTGCCAGTCCTCCATTTTCCTCAAGGGTATTGCATTAGTCCATTTTCACACTGCTGTAAAGAACTACCTGTGGCTGGGTAATTTAAAAAGAAAAGAGGTTTAATGGACACACCATTCCACATGGCTGGGGAAGCCTCAGGAAACTTGCAATCATGGTGGAAGGTGAAGGGAAAGCAAGGCACATCTTACACGGTGGCAGGAGAAAGAGCAAATGGGGAACTGCCACACTTTTAAACTATTAGATCTTGTGAGAACTCATTCACTATCACAAAAACAGCATGGAGGTAATCCGCTCCCATGATCCAATCATCTCCCACCAGGTCCCTCCCCTGACATGTGGGGATTACAATTCGACATGAGATTTGGGTGGGGACAGAGCCAAATCATATCATTCCTCCCTGGCCCCTTCCAAATTTCGTGTCCTTCTCACATTTCAAAATCAATCGTGCCTTCCCAATAGTCCCCTAAAGTCTTAATTTATTTCAGCATTAGCTAAAAAATCCACAGTCCAAAGTCTCATCTGAGACAAAGTAAGTGCCTTTTACCTATGAGCCTGTAAAATAAAAAACAAATTAGTTACTTCCAAGATAAAATGGGGGTACAGGCATTGGGTAAATGTTCCCATTTCAAATGGGAGAGATTAGCCAAAACAAAGGGGCAACAGGACCCATTTCTGAAACCCAGCAGGGCAGTCATTAAATCTTAGAGCTCCACAATGATCTCTTTTGACTCCATGTCTCACATCCAGGAGACACTCATGCAAGGCATGGGCTCCCAAGGCCTTGCACAGCTCTGGCCTTGAGGTTCTGCAGGGTACAGCCCCAAAGCTGCTTTCATGGGCTGGTGTTGAGTGCCTGCAGCACTTTTCCAGGTGCATGGTGCAAGCCCTCAGTAGATCTACCATTCTGAGGTTTGGAGAATAGTGGCTCTCTTCTCACAGCTCCACCAGGCAGTGCACCATTGGGGACTCTGTGTGGGGATTCCAATCCCACATTTCCCCTCCACAATGCCATAGTAGAGGTTCTCCATGAGGGCTCCATTCCTGCAGCAGATTTCTGCCTGGACATTCAGGTGTTTCCACACATCCTCTGAAATCTAGATGGAGGTTTCCAAGCCTCAACTTTTGCCTTCTACATACCTGCAGCCCCCACACCATGTGGAAGCCACCAAGGCTTGGGGCTTTCGCCTCTAAAGCAATGGCCCAAGCTGTACCCTGGTCCCTTTTAGCCATGGCTGAAGCTGGGGCAGCTGGGATGCAAGGTGCCATGCCTTGAAGCTGCACAGATCAGCAGGGCCCTAGGCCCAGCCCACAAAATGCCCTGAAGACATTTTTCCCATTATCTTGTCTATTAACATTTGGCTCCTTGTTACTTATGCAAATTTCTGGAGCCAGCTTGAATTTCTCCCCAGAAAATGGGATTTTCTTTACTACCACATGGCTAAGCTGCAAATTTTCCAAACGTTTATGCTCTGATTCCATTTTAAGCATGAGTTCCAATTTCAGACCATCTCTTTGTGAATGCATATGACTGTATGCCATTAGTAGCAGCCAGGCAATATCTTGAATGCTTTGCTGCATAGAAATTTCTTCCACCAGATATCCTAAATAATCTCTCTCAAGTTCAAAGCTCCATGGATCCCTTAGAGCAGGGGCACAATGCCACCAATCTTTTTGCTAAAGCATACCAAGAGTGACTTGCTGCAGTTCTCAATAAGTTCCTCATCTCCATCTGAGGCCACCTCAGCCTGAGCTTTATTGTCCATATCACTATCAGCATTTTGGTCAAAACCATTCAACAAATCTCTAGGAAGTTCTAAACTTTCCCTCATCTTCCTGTACTCTTCTGAGCCCTCCAAACTGTTCCAACCTCTGCCTGTTACCCAGTCCCAAAGTCACTTCCACATTTTCAGGTATCTGATGGTTTTCTTATGATAGTGAGTTCTCTCATGCCCCACATTCCTGGTACCAATTTTCTGTATTAGTTCATTTTGACACTGCTACAAAGAACTACCTGAAGCTAGGTAATTTATAAAGAAAAATGGTTTAATTGGCTCACAGTTCTACATGGCTGGAGAAGCCTCCGGAAACTTACAATTATGGCAGAAGGCATCTTACATGGTGGCAGGAGAGAGATAGAGTGAACAGGATAGTGCCACACTTTTAAACCATAAGAAAACGATCAGATATTATGAGAACTCACTATCATGAGAAAAGCAACCCCATGATCCAATCACCTCTCAATAGGTCACTCCCCTGACATGTGGGGATTACAATTTGACATGAGATTAAGGTAGGGACACAGAGCCAAACCATATCAGGTATTGATGGAAAACACCAACAAGGCTGTTTTACACCAACAATCTCTTGTAAAAGGGAAGGCTGTGTCTTTAGCCACTCCTTTTAATCCTGCTAAGTTCTCCTTTTCAATTATTAGGTCGTGACTTACTCAAAAAATCACAAGATAATTTATAGCTAAGGCCCTACCTTCTAACTATGAACTCACACTTCATTAAAAGAGCTGATACAGTCTATAGACCCTCACATTCTAAAACAAGTGCCATGTGAGGTTTGTAATAATTCTATCTCTGGCCATTCAATATCAGCTGCTCCCATTATCATTCAGCTTAAAAATCCCAATAAGTTCCCAAGAACCAATACCCCCTGAAACCAGAAGCCCAAAAGGGTTAGAGCCCCTAATACCAAAATGTTTAACTCATGGATTATTGTGCCCATGCAACTCACATTTCAACACTCGCATTTTTGCTGCAAAGAAATCAGATGGGTCTTACCCACTAGTAGAGGACCTTAGAATTATTAATGAAGATGTTATTCCTATTCATCTCATTGTCACCAACGCTTATGCTCTTTTGGACAAATTCCCTCCACCACAGCTTGGTTTACTGTACTTGATCTTAAGGATACCTTTTTCTGCATTCTGTGCACTAAGTCAATTTTTGTTTGCTTTCAAATAGCAAAACCCAGATACTCAAATAAGTTAATAATTAACTTGCACCATTCTGTCCTAGGAATTCAGAGATAGCCCCCAACTTTTTGGACAGGGCTTAGCTAAAGAACTGTCCATCCTGCAGCTTTTCCTAGATAGCAATCTACTTCAGTATGTGGGTGGCCTGCTAATCTGTAGTCCCAACAAGGCTGTTTGAGAGAAAAATACAGTACTAGTATTGAACAAACTTGCTGATAGTGGATATGAGGTATCTCCTTTCTTTTTGAGATGGAGTGTTGGTGTTGCCATGATGGAGTGCAGTGACACGATCTCGGCTCACTGCAACCTCTGCCTCCCAGGGTTCAAGTGATTCTCCTGCTTCAGCCTCCCAAGTAGCTGGGACTACAGTTGTGTGCCACCACACCCAGCTAATTTCTATATTTTTAGTACAGATGGGGTTTCACCATGTTGGCCAGGATGGTCTCGATCTCATGACCTCATGATCTGTCCACCTTGACCTCCCAAAGTGCTGGGATTACAGGCATGAGCCACCACACCCGACCATGAAGTATCTCCTTCTAAGGCACAAATGTGCACATAAAGGGTTCAATTTGGGAGTATTTTAACCTCTGGTACAGAGAGCCTCTCTAGCACTAGTAAAGGTCTTATATAAACACGACAACTCCAGTAAATAAATAACAGCTCCAGTCCTTTTTTGTGTAGGGCCAGGTTTTGCAGAATATGGATTCCTTTCTTCAGATAAACAGCAAAACCTTTATATGAAGCCTGAAAGGGTTCTTATAATCCTAACCCTAACCCTAATACTAACTCTAACCCCTAACCAAACCCCAACCCTAAACCCTGTAAGCCCAGAATATCTGAGACAGGTCTCAGTTAATTTAGAAATTTTATTTTCCCAGGGTAGAGGACACGGGCCCCTGACACAGCCTCAAGCAGTCCTGATGACATGTACTCAAGGTGGTCGGAGCACAGCTTGCTTTTATACATTTTAGGGAGACATGAAACATCATTCAATATATTCTTACTATATTGAATCAAAGCAAGGGACAACTTGAAGCAGGGAGAGAGTTCTAGGCCACAGGTAGGTAACAGAAAAAAAAAGATCGCATTCTGTTGAGTTTCTGATAAGCCTTTCCAAATGAGACAATCAGAATATGCATCTATCTCAGTAGGAAAAGGGATGACTTTGAAAAGAATGGGAGGCAGATTTGTCCTGAGCAGTTCCAAGCTTGACTTATCCCTTAAATTAGTAATTTTGGGACCCAAGATATTTTCCTTTCACAACCCTAACCCTTAACTTTAGCCCTGATCCTAACCATAATCCCTAACTCTGACCCTCACCCTAACCCTAATCTTTGTTCTGACATTCTAACTCTTTAATCCTAATCCCCAACTTCCATCCTATCCTTATCCTTAACTCATAATCCTTCAAAAATTCTCTCTCTCTCTCTCTCTCTCTTTTTTTTTTTTTTTTTTGGTATAACCTCTAATCCATGATGCCCTAAATAGTACATCAAGCCATAATTTTTTCTAATCCCAGTCGAGTACTGAATCAAACATACAATGTCACCAGGGCAAAAAACTAAACATTAATAAATCTTATAATTATGGACTTAACAATGTTTAGCCAAATCGTAGTAAGTGGAATTTGGTACATAGTGAAAACATTATACACCAAAAAGAGGTACTTTTTTTTCAGAAAATCAAAGGTTTTTCAACATACTAAAGCCATTAATCTTCCACATACTATATAATTAAAATGATGGAAAACCACCACGTGTTTATCTCAATTGTTACAGAAAGTGCTTAAAGATAATCAGCATATTTAATGATAAAACAGCCAGTAACCTAGAGATTCAAATTTTCTTCACACGATAAAACACCTTTATGCAAAACCCATAACAATCATCATCTGAATTGTTGGGACCCAAAGCTTTAAGATCAGGAACACAGCACTGATGCTTACTTTCATCATTGTATTCAACACTGTACTGGGAGTTTCATCCAGAACAATTAGAAAAATATATATATACAAAGTCATTCATATGTGACAGAAAAAAGTAAAACTACCTACTCACAGATCCCATGATCTCATATACAGAAAATCATAAGGAACCAACAAGAAAATATTAAAACTAGTAAAGAAATTAAGCAAAGTTACAGGACAAAATATGAATACAAAAATATATTTCTGTACACTAGCAATAAATTATATGAAAATGAAATTAAGACAACAATTTCATTTCTGAAAAATAAAAGGCTGGAATACCTCCAACTGCCCTGGAACCCATAGGGGCAGCAGTTGGGGGTGGGGGATGGCCCTGGAGTAGGGGCTGTGGTGCTCCATGGGGACTTGGCAGCAGTGGCTGTGGGGCTAACAAGAAACAACTAAAGTTCCTGGAGAATCAAAGTAGAATTCCTTAAGAACATAATGGAAAAAGAGAAGAAAACCTATGGTGGCTGTGAAAGTCCTGATGCAACAATGTCAAATGGATATCTTCTGAGTCATAAATATGTTGTAAAAAGAGAACATGCCCAAACATCAGGAACAATGAAACCCATGTTTAGTGGCCCAGGTCATTTTGCCGATAATGAAACCAATGAGGTCAATTAGAGAGAGATCTCTTCACATGTTCTGCCAAAAGCATGCACATATTCTACTGACGAGTTTCGCTATACCTGCAGTGCCACAGAGATTCCTATGTTCCCATTTCACCTGAAATGGCACTAGAACTGCTGAGGCTGTGAACTTCCTAGATTGTTAATAAAATAAATTATAATAAACTGTTAACTCAGTGTTTAAGACCTGTACTTGAGTTACTATTTTTTTCATGAAGAGCACATTCCCTGTATGGAGTGGAACTATTTCATTGCAAAGAAGATTGTCTTCTGTTTTTTGCATGACAGAGTTGAAATTTGTTTGCAACATCAACAAAATAAGGACATTTTCACAAACTGAGAAATAAACAAATATGCCAATTCATAGTTGGTTTTGCCTTATCTTTTGGATATGACTTTTAAAATCAGAGCAATGATGACATAGTAAGTGCTAAAAATTCAGCATAACTGAACGTGTTCTACAAGTAAATAATGGAGATAAGTGTTTTTATGTATTTAGCGTTTTTTTTTTCAGAAAACTATTTCCATCTTGAAATTTCTTATGTGCTTTGATAAACTTCAGTATTGTTTAAATGTGTCCTGTCATTTTTATTGCTACAATTTAAGACGTTTATTTAAAAACAATTTTGGAAGGTTATTAGGTACAACTTTTGAAGAAGTAACTGAACTATAGCCAGATAGTAAATAAGTCAACCATACAACTTAGAGTTCTTCTGCATTATGCCTCTTTTGGGCAATTCAAAGTACTATCTTTTCATTGACTATAAAGCGTCCTTTGCAATTTCCAAATCAGAAAGAAAAAAAAAAAAAAGCTGGGCATCATAGCTTACACCTGTAATCTCAGTACTTTGGGAGGCCAAGGCGGGAGGATTGCTGGAGCCAAGGAGTTAGAAGCTGCAGTGAGCTATGATTGCCCTACCACACTGCTACCTGGGCAACAGAATAAGGCCCTGTCTCAAAAAACAAAAAAAAATCAACATTAATTATGTTTTTTATGAATAAATTTAACCAAGGTGCAAGACTTAGACATGGAAAATTACAAAATATAAATTCAAGAAACCCTAAATAAATGTAAAGTAACAAGCGTTGGCAAGGACTGAGATAAATTAAAGCCCTTAAATACTGTATGTGGAATATGAAATGGTACAGGCTATTTGCAACATATTTGGCATTTCCTCAAAAAGTTAAAAATAAAATTACCATATGATGACAATTTGTTTTATTCAGTGTCATTTCGTTACAACACTGATGAGGGGAGACAATCAATTTGTGGCCAGAACCACTGTTTGTGTGGAGTTTGCATGTTCTCCCCACATCTATGTGAATTTTCTCCAGGTACTCTGGTTTCCTCCCACATCCCAAAGACGTGCATATTAGGTGAAGTGCTGTGTCTACATTGTTCCAGTCTGAGTGAGCGTGTGTGTGTGCTTCCTGCCCAGGGTTGGTTCCTGTTTTGCACCATGAGCTGTTGGGATAGAACTCAGCAGAGTTCTGGCCACCTGTGACCATAAACTGGATAAATAAATCATGTTACTTGTTTTTATTAATCCTTCTTAAATGGATGTATAGTGTATGTAAATATCAATGTTTAACGTTAAAAATGTTTCCATCTTTATTTAGCAATTTGGTGATGTTTCTTTGCCCAGAAATATGCAAAGGACTTTACTCTTGTTTATATCAATTATACTATGGTAAAATTGGTTTTATTCTGTCATTTCACTTTAAGTAACAGTTTCCAAGGACCTATTGACAATGTTAAGTGGAGACTGTATTCCCAAAAAGTTAAAAATGGGTGTCTAAACAAAATTTTGAACATAAATAGTCACAGCACCATTATTCACTATGACCAAAAACTGGTGGCAACCCAAGTTTCCATCAAGAGATGAATGGACAAACAGAATGTGATATATCATAAATTGACAGCTGGGCATGGTGGCTCATGCCTGTAATCCCAGCACTTAAGGAGGCCAAGGCAGGTGGATCGCCTGGTGTTAGGAGTTCGAAACCAGCCTGGCCAACATGGTGAAACCCCATCTCCACTAAAAATACAAAAAAAAAAAATTAGTTGGGTGTGGTGGCGCGTGCCTGTAGTCCCAGCTACTCAGGAGGCTGAGGCAGGAGAATCGCTTGAACCCAGGAGGCAGAGGCTGCAGTGAGCCGAGATTGTGCCACTGCACTCCAGCCTGGGCAACAGAGCGAGTCTCTGTCTCAAAATAAAATAAAATAAAATAAAATAATAAAATAAAATAAATTGAGATATCATTCATCCAAAAATAGGAAAGAGGAAAGTAAAACGGCGTAGCCACTGTGTAAATTAAACATGGAGTTAACATATGACCCAGCAATTTCATTTCTGGGTATCTACTCAAAGGAATTCGAAGTAGGTACTCGAACAGATGTTTGTAGATCCATGATCATAGCAGCATGATTCACAATAGCCAAAAGGGGAAAGCCATGCAAGTGTCCATCAGCAGATGAATAAACAAACACAAGATGGTCCATCCCTACAATGGAATATTATGTTATGTATATTTATATTTAATCACAAAGAAAAAAGAATTGAAGTACTGATATATGTTACAACTTGAGTGGACTTTGAAAACAGCATGCTTAGAGAAAGAAGCTGGACACAAAAGATCACATATTGTATAACTCTATTTATCTATAATACCCCAAACTGGCAAATCCATAGACACAGAAAGTTGATGAGTGACTGCCGAGCATAGAGGGAATGGGGAGTACCTTCTTAATGGGAACTGAGTTTTCTTTTGAGGTAATGAAAATGCTCTAGAGCTAGCTAGATGGCTGCACAACACTTCAAATGCACTAAATTCCACTGAATTATATACTTACAAATGGTTATAATGGTAACTTTTTATCAAATAAATTTACCTCAGTAATAAACTCGTGTTTTTTTAATTTCCACTGCCTTGGACTTGTCCCTCAAAGAACATGGAGCCAAATTGCAGCTTTCACGAGTCCTGGTTAATCCACTTATATCTGGGACCAAAGCCCAAGGTCATTAGAGAAATAGCTCTTTCTTATAAACCAGGAGCTTTCACATTTGAACAGCAAAGCACCAAAGGGAACCTTGAACTTCACCTCAGAGATAATCACCAGATGTGCAATAGGCTTTGATCCCTAATGCTCTTCTCTCAAAAAATACATGCATGTTATAGCCTCTGTATTTTCAGGTTTGTGGAATTCATCTCACTTACTCATAAAGCCCTTGGACAGTTTACCCTGTGTTAGAGACAAATAATATAACGCTAGGTGAGGCCATGACCCAAGTCCATGACCCAAGAGCACAGAGTGATTGCAGGAGTAGCTGGGATCTGAACTAAGATACTGCTGAGTTCCCATTACATTTATAGAACATGATTAGGGACTCTTGATTTCAAGTTTCAAGGTGAGGCTGGCATTTCAGTTGGCATTTATATATATTCCCATGTAAATCTATGTATGAGCATTTTAATACATAAATTTAATTTGCTAAGAGTTTCAGCTAGTCACTTATTCCTGTCTAACTCCACCTGAGACATGGACAGGTTGACAGTACTGCTGAGGAGTATGTTTCCTTGGATAAGAAAAGGAAATACCTGCTAAGAAATGATATTCTGATATGAGGGTTTTCTTGCCAGACTAGAGTTTCGGATAAAGGTGACTCAGTTTGTTTCTGTCTCCATGGGTTAAGAATTGGCCATCCAGTAGGAAGTGACAGAGGGAGCAATTGGGTTCATGGGGTACATGAATATATGCTTGCCCCAAGTCCCATACAGCAGCTCTGACATAATTACACTAGCTCATTGCATTTCAATACTTAAATATTAATAATTTATCTGCTTAAATATCTAAGCTTACTTTACTAATTGTCCATCGTATAGACAAAGATGTTTGCAAATATTGCTATAGGTTGTCAAGATATAGACTAGGACTTTTGTCAGTTAACTCTATCTATTGATTACATAAACGTAAGTGTTTCAACCTGAAATCCCTTGCAACTGCTAGCACGGGGCTAGGGAATACAAGGTAATAGTACTGTCCAGTAAATTCTTATAAAACTGCAATAATCAGTTGTTCCATTTGTCTTCCCTTTAGCACTGAAGTTTTATTTTTCTTTATTAATCATCCCTAACATGGACTTTGATTCCATTTAACTATTTCCCTGATTTATAAATTGATGATGTTTCTCACAGATGATCTAACAAATAATGAATTTTTTTTTATCTTTAGAAAAAACACATGATCAACTTTTCTACTGCTGTGATTTTACAGAATTAGCTGGACCAAGTCTTAAAAAAATTGATAAGGTTGGGCACTGGGTGCATAGGTTAAGAGAACATAAATAAAATTCCTGTAATTGAAAGCAAACTGGACTGCAGGTAACTGTGGCTGACTGAATGGGAGAGGGCAGCAGGGAGGAGCACTCATGGGCCAGGAGACCATGGAAAGCTATATGGACCTTGTTCTAAGGCCAGCAGAAATCCATTGGCAACATTAAATCAGGAGAGTAATGAGATGAGATTTTTGTTTGTAAATGAGTATTTTGCCGTTATCAAGTTGAGATCACCTGTGGTGAGTGGGTGGATCTGAGTTCCTCCTGGTGGGCTGCACTGAGGAGTGCTGTGTTTGCAACTGCTCAGGAGGAAATGGGGCAGAAGAGAGAGAGGAGAAAGGAAAAAAAACCTGGGCAGGCAGGCAGTTAGGGTGGGTCTTCAGACGAATCCTTTCTTTTTTTTTTTTTTTTTTACTTTAAGAAGATGAATTTATAACGAAGTTCTACCAAAAATCACTAACTTACAGATATATATGATTATATATACAGTTTTTAATTGCATTTTAGGTTTTGGGATACATGTGAAGAACATGCAAGATTGTTGCATAGGTACACATGTGGCAGTGTGATGTGCTGCCTTCCTCCCCTTCACTTACATCTGGCACTTCTCCCCATGCTATCTCTCCCCAACTCCCCATCCCCCACTGTCCCTCCCCTATTTTCCCCCAACAGACCTCAGTGTGTGATGCTCCCCTCCCTGTGTCCTTGTGTTCTCACTGTTCAACAACCACCTATGAGTGAGAACATGCGGTGTGTGATTTTCTGCTCTTGTGTCAGTTTGCTGAGAATGATGGTTTCCAGGTTCATCCATGTCCCTACAAAGGACACGAACTCATCATTTTTGATGACTGCATAATATTCCATGGTGTACGAATCCTTTCAAACAAAAGAACAGCCTCCAGGCACAGATATGGGAAGGTGCACAAGGGGACTTGCTTAAGACATGCACACAGCCACACAGATAAGAAAT
The DNA here is from genome assembly GCF_001604975.1 of Cebus imitator. Lineage (NCBI taxonomy): Eukaryota > Metazoa > Chordata > Mammalia > Primates > Cebidae > Cebus > Cebus imitator. Next base: position 1,052,746 of record NW_016107891.1, on the reverse strand, counting down.
CCTACACAGGTGACTTGGCCAGACATTCCCGCAATGGAAAATTCCGTCCCCTGACACATGCACAGTAAGGGGAACAAAGCAATATGGAGTAACTCAGGCTAATGGCCAGCAGGTGCACTAGGAAGTTGGAGTGGAGCCACCAGAAATTCACACCTTATGCAAATGAGACACCCAGTCCTCACTGGTTTCTTATAAAAGCCTTTGCATTCAACTGTAAAAACAGCAACGCTTTTCTGGATCCTCTCTTCATAGCGGAGAGCTTTCTTCTTTTGCTTATTAAACTTTCACTCCAATCTCACCCTTGGTTTCTGCACTCCTTAACTTTCTTGGTCATGAGACAAAGAACTCCAGGTACTACCTCAGGCAATGAGAAACTTCTATGTTGTGGTTCATTGGTAAAACTATGACAGAAGCAGCTTGGATTCATCTCCGATCTTTAGATCTGCTAAGAACTTCTATGTTGTGAAATTGAGAGATAGTCACAGGAACAGTTCCAGGAAAAGAAAACTGGATCCAAAGGGGAGGAGACATTTTTCTCCCAGTCGGCAGAGGCAGTAAAGTGAACTGGGTTGGCAGATTGGATTGTCAGGTAGAAACCATGTTGATTTCCTGATTTGGGGGTTATATGGTGGTGACTTGGGAGAGTGTCCCAACTTTGAGTAAAATACAGCAGAGTATTTTGTGTGAAATTGCAAATCTGGTACAGGAGTAACCACTGGGGAATCGGAGAGAAAGGATAAAAGGTATTTTGTACTGTGATTACAGGTTTCCTGTAAGTATAAATTTACTGGAAATAAAATTACTTTATAAGAAAACCATATCAATGCCATACCAGGAAAATAGAGATGACATCAAACTCCATTATAGAGGCTCCATTTCAGCCAAAGCTATGAAACCAATCACCCTCAAAAGAGTGTGAATTTCATTAACCGCCACTGTGTGGACATGATTCCATCAGTAATAGGGGCCAATGAGTGGATATTAACTACTACAGGCCATTGTGTGAATATATATTGGATGTTAAGAGCGATCTCAGGGTGCAATGGCAACAGTGGAATTTTAGGGTTACATATTTCTACATGAACCCTTCCTCTGCAGAATACTCTGAAGACTGTCTCCACTACACTCTGAGTCGTGGACAGGAACGTTTTAATTCACCACTGAAGAGCATCAAGTTAAGATCTCCCTCCTGGCCTGGCGAGGTGGCTCATGCCTCTAATCCCAGCACTTTGGGAGGCTGAGGTGGATGGATCACCTGAGGTCAGGAGTTCGAGACCAGCCTGATCAATATGGTGAAATCTCATCTTTAAAAAGAAAAAAAAATCTCCCTCCTGGAGCCTTGAGGAAAATGAAGTTCTTGTCTCCTGCCTCCCACCATCTGAAGGAAGATGGTCAGAAAAGGTGGGGTCACGTGCCATCTGGTGGCCGTCAGGACTCAGCACAGGACGCTCTTGCTCACAGTTTATCTGTAGACATGCGCCCCCTCCTGGTTCTCCTGAGAAATCAATTACATTCAGTATTCGTTTACACAGTGCCATCATTTTGGAAATTCACTATCCCGTGTATTTCTCAAAAACAGTGATGGAACAATTATTTAGAAACCATATAGAATGAAAATAATATACATACAAACTAAAATTTACATAAAAATTCACTCACAAGAGTCCATAGGCTGAAATTTGAAATGCAACACTATAAACATTCTGGAAGAAAGCCTGCATAACCTTGGATTTGGTGCTGAGGTTTAACACATAATACGAAAAGCCAAATCACAAAAGAAAAAATACTGATAACCTAGACTTTATAAAACTAAATTTTCAACTCTGTGAAAGAGACTTTTCAGAGAACAAAGAAAAGACACAGACTGGGAGAAAGTATTTGCAAAATACATATCTAGTGAAAACAATTGTATTAAAAATACAAAAAGAAGTTGGGTTGGGTGTCTCATGCCTATAATCCCAGTTACTCGGGAGGCTGAGGTGAGAGGATCGCTTGAATCTAGGAGTTTGAGATCGGCCTGAGCAACAAAGCAACACTTTGTCTCTAAAAATAATAATAACACAAAAAGAACTCTTAAAAAGAAGCAATAAGATAACTAAAAACCCAATTAAAATGAGTAAATATCTAAATGGACACTTGGCCAAATAAAATATAAGGATAGTAAATAATCATACAAAAGGATGGTCAACGTATCATTAGGAAATTGTAAATGAAGCAACAATGAGATAGCTGCACATCCTTTAGAACTGTTGAGCTCTAAAAGAGTGCTGACAAACGAGTTGTTGGAGGCTGAAGAACAATAGGAACTGTCATTCATTGCTGGTAGAATGCATAATGGTACAGCCACTTTGGAACACACTTTTGCAGTTTTGTTTCCAAAGCTGAACAACTCTCAACTTATAATCTAACAATTGCACCCCTAAATTGCCTGTATTTAGACAATTGCTTTGAAAAGTTATGTTCAAACATATACCAGCATGCAATTATGTACAGAAATTCTATTCACAATGGTCAAAATGTAATCAGAATTTCCTTCAGTAGCTGAATGCATAATGAAATTGGGGTGCATCTATGCAATGGAGTACTATTCATAAATAGAAAGGAATAAAGGGAGCCGATCGGGGGAAGATGGACGACTAGGAACAGCTCAGGATTGCAGCTCCCAGTGAAAGTGCAGAGGGTGAGTGGATGCTGCATTTCCACACGGATTTTTATTGTTCACAGACCAGGAGATTCCCAGGCGGAGGAGCCCCATGGGGCACCAGCATGGCTGTTTTGGCTGGCACGGCTGTTTCGGCTGGCAAGGCTGTTTTGGCCTGCGTGGTTGCTTTGCCCCCGCCCTGGCGCGGCGGTTCTCTGTACAAAAGACACTGGTCCGGGTGTCCTCTTAGCTGGCGATTAGAGCTCTGAGACAGCAGAGTCACCCATTCATCTGAAGTAGCGAGCCAGGCCAGGAGATTCCTAGGAAAAAAAAAACACCAGGAATCTCAGCACCTCTGTTTCAGCCGGCTCAGTGAGTAATGGCACAGGAGATCCCGGCGCCTTTTCAACAGGTGACTGGAACACTGGGAGAGAGTCGACCATTCAACAAAAACAGCAAAAAAAGACTCTGAGTCAGGAAGCCAGGTGATCAGGCTTGGCTGGTCCCATCTCCCCCCACCCCACATAAAAAAACCAGTAATTGAAAACGCTCTGGGTTGACAGTTTCACAGCAAGCACAGCTGAACCTGGGACGGTCTGGCTCTGTGGGGGAGGGCCATCCACCATTACTGAGACACTCCACCGCTATGGAGGCAGTCTGACCATCGCTGAGGCAGCCCACCATTGCTGAGGCAACCCGCCATTACCGAGGCAACTTGCCACTACAGAGAGAGTCCACCATAACAGAGGCGGGCCACAATTGCCAAGGCAGTTCTAAATACACCCATATAAACAGGACAGCAGGGAAGATCACACGGCAGCTGGGCAGAGCCCACAGCAGCTCAGCAAAGCCTCTGCAGGCAGACAGTGACTAGGCTGCCTCCTCGCTGGGCAAGGCAGCCCTGAAAGAAAAAAAAAAGGCAGCAGCATAACAGAAACTCATAAATAAAGCCCCAACTCTCTGGGGCAGAGCACCTGGGGAAAAAAAAAGGGGGGGGGTAGTTTATGAGTTCTGCTGCAGCAGACCTAAATGTACCTGCCCAGCAACTCTGAATGAACAACGGAGCTCACAGCTCAGGACTTGAGCTCCTATAAAGGACAGATTGTCTCCTCAAGCAGTTCCCTGACCCCCATATATCCAAACAGCCACCTCATAAAGGAGAGAACAGACTGACATTTGGTGGGCATCCTCCTGGGACAAATATAGCAGAAGAGGAAACTGGCAGCAACACTTACTGTTCTGCAGCGCTGCAGGTGATCCCCCAGCAAGCAGAGCCTAGAGCGGACCTCAGGAGTTCTACAGCAGAGGGGCCAGACTGTTAGAAGGAAAGCTAAGAAAAAGAAGTAACTTCAGCATCCACAAACTGGAAGTTGACTCAGAGACCCAATCTGAAAGTCAGTAACTACAAAGACAACAGGTGGATAAACCCACAAAGATGGGAAGAAACCAGCGCAAAAATGATGAAAACACCCGAAACCAGAACACCTCTCCTCCTAAAAGGGATCACAACTCCTCACCAGCAAGGGAACAAGGCTGGATGGAGAAGGAGTGTGATGCAATGACAGAATCAGACTTCAGAATGTGGGTAATAAGAAACTACAGTGGGCTAAAAGAACATGTTCTAACCCAATGCAAAGAAACTAAGAACGTTGAAAAAAGATTTGATGAAATGCTAACGAGAATGGACAACACAGAGAGGAATATAAGTGAATTGATGGACCTGAAAAACACAACA
>NW_016107891.1:1045668-1047140 GCF_001604975.1 Cebus imitator | reverse complement strand
CCTGAACTCAGACCTGGAACAAGCAAACCTAATAGACATTTACAGAACTCTCCACCCCAAATCCACAGAATATACATTCTTCTCAGCACCACATCATACCTACTCTAAAATTGACCACATAATTGGAAATAAATCACTCCTCAGCAAATGCAAAAGAATGGAAATCATAACAAACAGTCTCTCAGACCACAGTGCAATGGAGTGAGAACTCAGAATGCAGCAACTAATTCAGAACCACACAGCTCATGGAAACTGAACAACTGGCTTGAATGTTGACTGGATAAACAATGAAATGAAGTCAGAAATAAAGATGATCTTCGAAACCAATGAGAATGAAGACACAACATACCAGAATCTCTAGGACACATTTAAAGCAGTCTCTAGAGGAAAATATGTAGCAATAAGTGCCCACATGAGAAGGAAGGAAAGATCTAAAATTGAAACCCTAGCACCAAAATGGAAAGAGCTGGAGGAGCAAGATTCAAAAAAACTCAAAACCTAGCGGAAGACAAGAAATAACTAAGATCAGAGCAGAACTGAAGGAGATAGAGACACAAAAAAACTCTTCAAAAAATCAATAAATTCAGGAGCTTGTTTTTCGAAAAGATCAACAAAATAGACAGATCACTAGCCAGACTAATATAAAAGAAAAGAGAATAACCAAATGGATGCAATAAAAAATGATAAAGGGGATATCACCACAGATTCCACAGAAATTCAAACCATCATCAGAGATTATTACAAACAACTCTATGCACATAAACTGGTAAACCTGGAAGAAATGGATAAATTCCTGGACACTTGCCTCCTCCCAAGCTTAAACCAGGAAGAAGTTGAAACCCTGAATAGACCCATAACAAGATCTGAAGTTGAGGCAGCAATTAAGAGCCTACCACCCCAAAAGAGCACCGGTCCAGATGCTCTTTTTGGGTGGTAGCCGAATTCTACCAGACATACAAAGAGGAGCTGGTACCATTCCTTCTGAAACTATTTCAAATAATCCAAAAAGAGGGAATCCTTCCCAAATCATTTTATGAGACAAACATCATCCTGATACCAAAACCCAGCAGAGACGCAACAAGAAAAGAAAATTTCAAGCCAACATCCATGACGAACATAGATGCAAAAATCTTCAAGAAAATACTGGCAAGCTGATTGCAACAGCACATCAAAAAGCTTATCCACCATGATCAAGTAGGCTTCATCCCAGGGATGCAAGGCTGGTTTAACATACGCAAGTATATAAACGTAATTCACCACATAAACAGAACCAAAGACAAAAACCACATGATTATCTCAATTGATTCAGAGAAGGCCTTTGACAAAATTCAACAGCCCTTTAGGTTAAAAACCCTCAATAAACTAGGTATTGACGGAACGTATCTCAAAATAATAAAAGCTATTTACGACAAACCAACAGCCAATATCATACTGAATGGGCAAAAACTGGAAGCATTCCCTTTGAAATCTGG
>NW_016107891.1:1006529-1043388 GCF_001604975.1 Cebus imitator | reverse complement strand
AAAAAAAAAAAAAGAAAGGAACAAAGTATCTACACATGTAAAGACATGCATATACTTGCATGTATACTGCTAAGTGAAGAAAGTCAGTCTGAAGAGGCTACCCACCATTTCATCCCATTTTATATGATATTTTGGAAAAGGCAAAATGACAGATAAACGAATCAGTAGTTACATAAGGTGGGAGTTTGAAGTATTCTGTATGGTACTTTAATGATGGATACCTGACATTATGCATTTTATAAAAAGGATAGAATTTTATAGCCCAAGGAATAAATCACAAGCTATACAAATTAAATCAAACTATTTAGGGTATAGTAGTATTCAAGGATAAAATATAGAATGGGACCAAGAATCTCAATGTATTACAAATTTATGGAAAAACTCACTGCAGGTGATGAGCAGGAAGTGTTAACCTAAGTCACTTTGGAAATGAGTAGAACCTATACACTAAAAGCAGAACAGACTGCATATAAATAGTGGACTATATTTTATAAAGTTCTTTCCCACAGGGGTAATAGTCAATTTTGAAACCACTATACCTGCAAAAAGGAAGAAAAAAAAAAAACACTGTTTTTCATCTATACTCTCAATACTTCACTTCTGACACCAAATGTATGAGGGGTTTTCCCATACCAACCAATTCTCCAATTTTCTGGACACCAGCTGGGTGTCCTATAATTCAATTATGACATGAGTTAACTCGAGTTATTACATACCTAATAATTTAAGGGTTCAGTAACACCAGACTGTCCCCCACTTCAGATACTATTCACAAGGACATGGCAAGAAGGTACTATCTCTAAGGGATGAGCCCTCACCAGACATGGAATCTTACAGTGACGTGATCTTGGATTTTTCCAGGCTCCAGAATTATATGCAACAAATTTATGCTGTTTAAAAGTTACCCAGTCTATGATATTTTGTTACAGCAACCTGAAAGGACTAAGACCCCAGTTTATTATAAAGGATATGGTAAAGAAAACACATGAACAGCCAGATAAGGGGTACACAAAACAAGGTTTGGAAGGGTCTCAAGTGCAGAGGCTCTGTCCTCATGGAGTTGGGGTTTCCATGATCCCCGCACATGGATATATTTATCAATTTAGAAGCTCTTTAAACCCCATCTTTTAGGATTTTTTAAGAGACAAAGTCTTGCTCTGTCCCCCACCCTGGAGCGCAGGGGTGCAATTATAGCTTACTGCAGCCTTGAACTCCTGGCCTCAAGCAATCCTTCTGCCTTAGTTTCCTGAGTAGCTGGGACTACGTGTGCACACTGCCACACCCAATTGTCTTATTTGCTGTAGAGATGGAGTCTTACTGTGTCGTTCAGACTGGCCATAAACTCCTGGCCTCAAGTGATCCTCCCACCTCTTTCAGGGATTTATATGGAGGATTTATCACTGAAGATTGATTTATATGGAGGCTTTATCACTGAAGATTGATTATTAACTCAATCTTCAGCCCCCTTTCCTCTCAGAGGATAGGATATGAAGCCAAAAGTTACAAGCTTCTAATCATGGCTTGGTATTTCTGGTGACTGTGCCCCATCCTGAAGCCATCCAGGAGCCCACCAAGAATCCTTAGCAGAACAAAAGACTTCCTATTACCCGAGAGATTTTTAAGGCATTTAGGAACTCTGTGTCAGAAACCAGGATCAAAGATCAAATATGAGAAAAAAATATGCTCTTAGCACCCCTATCATTCAAGAAATTGTAAGGGTTTTGAGAGCTCTGCACCAGGAAATAGAGACCAAACATATATTTATTATTAAATCACAACCTACAACTTGGATCAACAACAATAAATTCAATGTTTATACTAGAACAAGGGATTAAATAAATGGCAGATGGTGGAAGCCAATTCCTTGCTGTTGGAGTCAGAATTTACAGACAAGAAAGCCAGGGGAGGCTAGAATAATTCCTGTGATAACAGATCAGAGTCCATTGATTGGAGACAGCAGTATAAACTCACATGTAGCTTAATATATACACAGATGGATCCACATAGAAATCTTTATAATTAGATGTGTATATGTAGGTTAGAACACACACATATATATTTCCTTGCATTGTCAGCTGTGAGGGAGAAGATGCAATAAGCATATTTACCTGCCAGATACAAGTACTTAAAACTATTCTCTAATGAGGGAAATCAGTGCTTTTTGAAGAAATAGCTAAAACTAGGGCCAACACAGTAAATATATGAGCCAGGGTACTCTTGAAGTGTCAGAAAGAAATTGTTAAACAAAACAAAACAAAACAAAACATTCAATTATCTCCAAGGAAAACAGAAGCCAATGGAAAAAGCTCCCAATGGCCACAGGTAGGAAATCAAAGCACCAAACTCTACTCTACAAATTCTACTGTAAAACAGATTCTACTGTACAATTGGATAATAACCAAAAGATTGAAGTAACTATCTGGTTGTCTATACTGGTATAAATAAATGATTAAGTAAATACACAAATGGACCAAATAGAAATATCTTACACAGATGAATTCCAAATACCTGATGTAGACACCCAGCCATCAAGGAGGTAGAGCTAACTCCACACTCCTTAATTGTGGGCTCTGCATGTTTATTTCCTCCAAAAGAATACATACAGTATGGACATGGGGAAAAAGTAACTTCACAGTGAGAAACCTAAAAACACTACCTCAGCCAGGTGATCAAAATTAACATTAATGGTGACAATGCATCTTAAGAGCATGAAGAGACTAGAATAGCACTACAAATCTGATCTGCTTCCCCCAAACCCATAACCCCAGCCTAATTATGAGAAAAACACAAAGTAAACCACAATGAGAGATATTGTACACAATACCTGACCAATCTTTCTTACACTGTCAAGGCTATCAGAAGGAACGTCTGATAAACTGTCACAGGCAAGAAGAGCCTGACATGACAACTAAATGTCCTAAATGTAGGATCCTAGATGGGATACCAGAATAAAAAAAGATAGAAATGAGGGAAACCAAATAAAATGTGGGCTTATTTAATGATAACATACCAATATCTGGTCATTAATTGTAATAAGTGATGTTAGATGTTAAGAAGACATCTGATACATTTTTCTTCCTAATTTCTGTGTGAATCTAAAACTACTTTAAAATAAGACCTTTATTCAAAACATTGTAATATTTTTTCAAACATCTGTTTATTTGTACTAATAATTAAGGCTATACTTTCAGAAATCATTTCTATAGTTCGTTATAGTTTCTTTTCTGTGGTTATAACTTACACATGTCATGTGGCAGAGCATTCTGTACCATTTTTGGTCCAGACTGCTGCCTGATTCTAGAATCTCAAACATAAGCCAATTAAGATCTGCAAACCTAGATGTGTTGTAATTTTGTCATTTAACAGTTGGGTCCTGAAAAAGATGGCCTATTAAACTGAAGTTAATTAACAATTATTTAAGATCATCATTGGGTCATGAGAAATTATCAAACAGACAATTCTTCCATTAAGAAAAGCTAAAAAATATATTTTAAAAAATTGTTCCTCATAAAAAGAGAGTGCAAAACTATATAGAATCAAGAATTCCGTATAAAACTAGTAAGAGAGGAGAAATCGAAGGTCAAATAAGAAACCAACTGTATCAAACTGGAAACCTAGAAGAAACAGGTGATTTCCTAGTAAAAATACACATTAACAAAATGGACTCTGAAATAAGGAAACTATGAATATTAGCATAGAACAGTTTGGAACAGTGCTTAAAGATCTCCCGATGGAAAAGACCCGAGGGCCATCTGAGTTCACAGCTTAATGTTAGCTGATCTTTTTAATTAATTCTGATGTTACAGTCACACACCACAGACATAGGTGGTGGTCCTATGAGATTATGTGGAGCTTAAAGATTTCTGCCTAGCCATCGTGTCATAACCTCATGGCTCAAAGCATTCTTTTATATGTTTAAATAGATATATAAATACTTCCCATTGTAGTAAAAACTGCATACAGTATTTGGTACAGTACCATGCTGCACACGTTTGTACCCTAGGAGCAACAGGCTATACCATATAGCCTAGGTGTGGCTAGGTGTAGGCTATACCATCCGGGTTTGTGCAAGTACACTCCATAATGTTTGTGCAATGATAAAAGCACTTAAGGATGCATTTCTCAGAAAGCAGCCCCTCCTCAAGTGACATTTGAGTGTATTTTAAATGGCCAAAGCCTAGGAGAAAAGTGAGAACTCAATTCATGTTACAGTTTAATAACAAAGCTTAATGGAGTTAACATATTTCATCTAATCTAAGATACCAGTGATTGTAAGACACACATTCTTTTATGTAACATTACAAATATGCTGCCAATTAAACTGGCTTTGTGAATAACAACAACAAAAATGTTGTGAGTTTACTTCTATTAATGCCAGGAAAGTAAAATGAAAATGAATTATGGTTTTGATATGTTAAAGCAAATAAGGAGGAGGTCATTACACTAAGGTCTTCCCTAAGCAAACTTAACCTGGAGGCATTTCTAGTAACTCACTTTTAAAAAATTAACAAACCAACTGAAGTCAATCACAAAGAGCCCAGCAGTTGGTTGGCTATATGGCTAGGGATGCCCATGGAACCATTCTCCAAATCAGGCAGTCATCTAGCTGGAGCCAATCAGCCCATTTCTTCACTTAGCTTCCACCTCTAAAAGCTCTACTCACTCTGCGAGTGTGAAGCACATAACGCGTTTTCTGTTTTGATGCTTCTCAATTCATGAGTCATTCTTTTGTACAAATAAACTCTGTTTAAATTTATTTTGCCTAAAATTCTTTTCACAGACATAAGTATACTATTTATACTTAAAATAATGTGTGTTTTAAGACACCTACTCTTCAATATTTTCAAGCAGTTTAATACTGTAAGAATAAGCCAATGAGACACAAATAAAAGCAACTCTGTAGAGTGTGTGTCCTGGGGGCCCTGAGGGGACTCCCTGTGTTGCTCTCAGGGTTTCCCTTTACTCTGTACCAAGATTTCCCCCAGAAGCAAATCCAAATCTGGAAAAACACTTGGGCTTGTGGTGATGATGAATATCAAACCCTCAACGAAGGGACACTTTTGTAAAATAAAATAAATATAACATTGATGGCAGCGTCAGGCTGTGTCCTGTGTCCCCTGTGCCCTGAGTCCCAGAGGCAGCCAAACATGTTTCCCCCACCCTCTTGTGGCTGAGTGGGAACTTCTCCCAGGCCCAGAGACTGCTGCTCCAGACCCTGGCCCTGTGTTGCTGCTCTCGCCCACCACCACTGTGGAGAGGGCGCAAGGAGGAGGCGGAGCTGGGCCTGGAGCAGTGCTGCACTCAATGGAGCCAGCAGGAGCCAGGGACAAGCTAGAGCCCCCCTGGAGCCCACTGTCCTTGGAGCTGCCACTATGGGGCTGGGCTGAGCTGCCTGCTGTCAGGGGAGCAGCACTGTCAGACATGAAGGGGCAGGCAGAGAGGGGCCCAGTGAGGACCTGGAGCCCCCACCCCAAGCTGCAAAGAGGTACAGCTGGGACTGCCTGTACACTCCATTGAGTGAGTGGGAGCCCCACCCTCCAAGCACAGGACCTGGGCATCTCTGCATTCTGCACCCTCAGGGGCCTGGGAGGGGGGTCCTGCCTGCCCCCAGAGGTTTGGGGGTGTCTGCTCCCACTACCTGGCTTCTGGCTCTCAGCACCTGCTCTAATCTGCATGGGGGTTTGGGGCTGAGCCCAGGTGCTATCACAGCCTGGCTGGGTGTGCATATGCTAGGGTCAGAGCTTATATGCCAGCCCCCTGCCATGTTGGCTCCCTCTGGACTTTGGGCACAGACAAGTGCTGGGGAAAGGCTGAGGGGTGGGCTGAGGGTGGCTTGGTGCTGGCCTGTAGGTGACCCTTACCATAACCAGCCTGGGGGCCACAGATGATAGCAGGAGTCAGAAAAGCTCCTGGGCAGAAGGGGGTAGGTCCCTGGTGAGGCCCAACCTTCAGGCCAGAGAGGACCTGAAGGCTGGAGGCTGGGCTGCCAGTCATGCCGGGAAGTTCTGGTGTCATTCCAGCCCTGCCCATGGCCACACACGGACCAACTGTCATACACTTACACTTCCGCCCTTCTGAGGCCCATAAAAGCCCCAGGCTCAGCCAGAGCAGAGCAGACAATGGGATGACCAGCTGCAAAGAGGAGCTACCCTCTCAGCTAGGAACTGAACACTCTTCAAGACCCCCTAGCTGTGGAAAGGAGTTACCTGCTGTGGGTCGCCTCTGAGCTGTTTTATTGCTCATTAAAGCTACTCTTTGTCTTGCTCAACCTCTTGTCTGTGTACTTCATTCTTCCTGGTTGCAGAACAAGAACTTGGAATCCACCAGTGGCGAGAATAAAAGACCTATAACACAAACAGGGCTGAGACAGGCCCCTCGCTTGCCACATTGTGAGTGAAGAGAAGGAGAGAAGAGCTGCAGCCCTTCGGGGATCCCAGACCTGGGAGCTATCCCAGCCAAGGCCGTGACTCCTTCTTTGGGGCCCTGCAGTTCCTGCTGCCTCCAAGCTTCTGGGTGCCACTGTGTTCCCTGGTGCCAGCTGTGGAAGGTGCTTGTGGTGTGCCTGGTCCAGCCGCAGCCTTGCAGAAACCCAGCACCCATGCTGGCACCTGGAGCTGCCTGCCCCACTGCAGCAGCTGGTGCCTCTGACTGTGCAGTGGCCAGACCCTATACTCACTCGCCCACCGCTCACCACTTCATGCCTGACTTGCCCTTGGCAGGCATGGGCTCCAGGCCGGTAGCATGAGCCAAGTGCAGCCTACCAGGCCAAGTGGGCAGAACGAATTCAGCAGGCCAGAGCAAACTCAGGCAAAGGTGCCACTAGCCACAGAAGTTTCCTGCCAGAAAAATGACAGGATCCTTAACAACATGAGAAAGTAAAACATATGGCAGTGCTCCCTCCTCTGCACTCAGGGCATGTACAGGAAGCTTTTTCCTTACCTTCTGGTGTCCTGAAGCTGCACCAGCATGGCCCCCAGGTGTTCCTTAGCCACAGAGGGGTCTCCCAGGTGGGTCCTGAGGAGACGGAGATTTGGGTCCTACCTGGGAATGGCCCCCAGGTGTCCTGTAGCCATAGTGGCACCTCCTGGGTGAAACCTGAGGAGGACAAAGCTTAATCCTCACTGTGGAGGTGCCAGATGTCTGTGCGGGGAATATGAGGGGAAGGTCCAAAAACGCGTTTTTTTTTTATTGCATTTTAGGTTTTGGGGTACATGTGAAGAACATGCAAGATTGTTGCATAGGTACACACATGGCAGTGTGATTTGCTGCCTTCCTCCCCTTCACCTATATCTGGCATTTCTCCCCATGCTCTCCCTCCCCAACTCCCCACTCCCCGCAGTCCCTCCCCTATATTCCCCCAACAGACCCCAGTGTGTAGTGCTCCCCTCCCTGTGTCCACGTGTTCTCATTGTTCAACACCCGCCTATGAGTGAGAACATGCGGTGTTTGATTTTCTGTTCTTGTGTCAGTTTGCTGAGAATGATGGTTTCCAGGCTCATCCATGTCCCTGCAAAGGACACGAACTCATCGTTTTTGATGGCTGCATGATATTCCATGGTGTATATGTGCCACATTTTCCCTGTCCAGTCCATCATCGATGGGCATTTGGGTTGGTTCCAGGTCTTTGCTATTGTAAACAGTGCCACAGTGAACATTCGTGTGCACGTGTCCTTATAGTAGAACGATGTATAATCCTTTGGGGTTTTGTGTGCCCTCTACAGGCTGTTGGGGGCAGCGCAGGATGCTCAGGTGCTCGCTGTATAGTGGTGCCCATGGACCTCTCCTGCGGTCCCTGTGAATATCTGAAATCCATTGTTCTGATAATCACATGCCATGATTTTGGAAGTTAAAACTGAAAGAGAGCCTACCATCCTATGCCTTCACCAGAATGGACAGAGATAAAAACAAAGTAGATGGCCAATGGACAAAAGTCAATTGATGTCCTATGTATCAGCAATTATGTATGGATAAAAGTGGAATTTGAAAACTGGAATATGGTATTTAAAAAAATCTATATCATTTGTAAAGTGTCTGTTCATATCCTTTGCCCACTTTTGAATGGGATTTTTTTTTCTTGTAAATCTGTTTTAGTTCTTTGTAAATTCTTGATATCAGTCCTTTGTCAGATGGGTAAATTGCAAAAAAAAAACGATGAGTTCATGTCCTTTGTAGGGACAGGGATGAACTTGGAAACCATCATTCTCAGCAAACTGACGCAAGAGCAGAAAATCAAACACTGCCTGTTCTCACTCATAGGTGGGGGTTGAACAATGAGAACACGTGGACACAGGGAGGGGAGCACTACACACTGGGGTCTGTTGGGGGGAAATAGGGGAGGGACAGCGGAGGGTTGGGAGTTGGCGGGGGATAGCATGGGGAGAAATGCCAGATATAGGTGAAGGGGAGGAAGGCAGCATATCATGCTGCCACGTGTATACCTATGCAACAATCTTGCATGTTCTTCACATGTACCCCAAAACCCAAAATGCAATAAAAAAATAATAATAAAGAAAAAAAATCTATATGATTTACAACAGGCCTCAAAATTAAAGTTCTTAAGTATACATTTTTTAAAAGGTACACATATGCATTCATACAACCTGGAAACACAGTTGAAAGAAAATGTAAATAAATGGAGAGATATTCCTTATTCACCATTGGTAGACTAGACATAGTTAAGATAAAAATTCTTTCAAAGTTGATTTATACGTTGAGTGTAATCTCAATCAAATTCCCAGCAAACTGTTTCTAAACCTATAATAGACAACATTGAATAAACACAAACTTGAAGAACTCACACATCTGTACCCCAACACTTATTACAAAGCTAAAGTAATGAGGAAAATGTGATAATGATCCTTACCCCAACACTGATCCAGAACCTAATCCTAATCCCTAAACTTAACCCTATGCTGACACTGACCCTGATCAAACCCTTACCCCGATCCCAATCCCAACCCCAACCCAGACCCAGATGCCAACCCCAACCCACATTTCTAACCCCAACCCTGACCCTGACCCAATCTCTGATCCTGACCTTTAACTTGACCCTGACCTCTGACTCTAACCCTACCCCAATTTTCCCCAGTTCAACTCGAGTGTACCTCTTACCTTATTCTTAGCACTAGCTAAGCCTAAGACTAAATCCAAAAACATAATCAAAACTCAATATTATCCCGAAGTGAAACTCAACATCAATTTCACCCTAACCCTAGTGGTAACACCTACCATAAGTCCTAAACCAGAATTTGAGCCTGTACCCTGAAATTGTAACTGACCCCAGGTTCAGCTGCTTGCTACTTGAGACAAAACTCAAGATATAGGAGTTGGTGAGAGGAAAAGCAGGTTTATTAAGAAAGCCAGCAAACCTAGACGATGACATGCTAGCATCCTAAAGTACTATCTCAAGTCACCACAAATTTTAGGTTCCTTTTATGTTAAAGACAAGGGGTAGAGGAAAGAGTTGGGATCTAGAAGGGACCAACAACTTCAGATATCTGGGTGCCAGTGAGGGCCCGAGGAGTTTGGGAAATTCTTTGTCCTTGGTCAGGTCAAAATGCTCTTATATATCTTTAACAAAACAGTTAGTTGTTTACATGCATTTTCTTTAATTCCAGAGTTAGCTTTAAAAGCTACATGATTGCTGTTTTTCCATATTATCTCAGTGCTGTAAAATTACCCTAGCCTATGGGAAGGAATGCGTAAAGGCCCCTTAAACAAAAATAGGATTAGTTACATTAGTTTTTTTGTTTTTGTTTGTTTGTTTGTTTGTTTTTTTGCTGTTTCACTGTTACAAAACCATCCCCGTACCTGAACCCAAATCCAGAAATCTTGACACTTAATCCAAATGTAAACTAGGATCCAACTGAAACCTCTAAACCCTATCCTGAGCCTAAGCCCAAGTCCCAACCACAATCCTAAACTCTTTATGCGACCTATTTGTCAATCATAACCTTGACCCAAATACAAAATCACAAATCCTATCCACATCTGAACCCTAGTCCTAAACACTAAACCCTAACCCAATTGAGGCCACAGTCCTATACCCTAAAAACCCAGCCCAAGTCAGAGTCTAATCCCAAACCCCAACCAGATTCCAATCAGACACTGACACCAAAACTGATCCCAACCATAACACCAATACCAGCCTGATCTTGAACCAGAAGGTGAACTATGAACATGAACCAAAACCCTGATTCAAACCCCTAAACTCTGAAGTCAAGCTTCAGTCAGAGCCTATGCACAGATCAGGACATAAACTGCAATCCAAATCTGAATCAAACTCCAACTCCAATTCCAACCCTAACCCTTACCATAAACCTTGATTCCAAACTCTGAATTCCAAACACATTATGACCTGACCCCTGACCTCTATACAAATCCAAAATCCTTAACCACAATTGAACACAAACTCAAACTTTAAACCAAATGTAACCTGACCCAAAACCTAAGCTCTAAACCCAAGCTAAACCTGAAGCCAAACATTGAAGCTGAATAAAACCCTAGTACAAACTCCTAGACTTTAAAACCAAGCTTAAGTCAGGACCCAAACCCAGTCATCCGAACCATACCATGCCCCAAACTCAAACCCAAACCCAATCCTAACTCCAATTACAATCATTACGGTACCCCTAATCTTAACTACAAACACTAATCCCAAACTAACCCAAAATCAAGCCCTTAACCATAAAAATGACATCTGGGCCTGTGGCTCTGCCCTCTAGGGGCATGGCTCCTTCTTTTACTCCCAGCTTCACCCACTGCTCCTCCATCTAAGGATGAAACTCCTCAGTCTGGGCCTGAAGCTCATGTGGCTCAGCCTTTTGTTTCCACAACTTTGCCATTTGGGTCCAGGCTCTTTCCTGTAACTCCAGGGCAGCACCATCCTTTAAGCTCAGGACCCCTGCTCCCTGTGCTCCGACCTCTGCCCTCCTCTGGGCTAAATCTGCCCTCTACCACTGTGATCTTGGCTCTGGCATCTGAAACACTAAACCTGAACAAGCACACTAACTCCCCTCTGCATTGAAACTGAGCATAAGTGAGAGACCAAGTTCAAGCCCAACCACGAGCCCCAATCAAACCCAAACCTGAACCCCCTCAAAATCCCAGAACACTACACTTACATGTGAACCAGAACATGTACTTGAACCCCTAAACCCTAAAACTAAGCCCTAGAACCCTAATTCTATCCTCGACTTGACAAACAAGCCAAACCCCAAGCCCATCCTAATGCTAACTCTAATACCAAATCCCAACTAAAAGTCAAACACTGAGTATAAGTCAGAACCTGAATCTGAACGTTTGAACCCTAAAACCAAGCCAAAGTCAGAGCCCAAGCCTGAACCAGAACACCATTCCATATCAAGGCCAATGCTCTTCCCAAGTTTGACCTCATGCCACCCTAATCCAACTGTAATCAGGCCCCTTGAGATTTCAGCATCCCAGCATTCTAGTGACTGAAATAATGAAAATTCTGATCAGACTATTGCTTACACATGTTAACTATTCACTTTTTTGCCCATTATTTCTTGTTTCCACAATATAGTTATAAACTGCTGATATATTACTTCTTTGTCAAGCAGGAGGAGATAACTTCAGGGCCACACAAAAAAAATTGGCAGATGGAATGAATGTTTAGAAGGACATTGGGACGAGCTGCTGATGCCCAAAAGTCTGGTTGTTCCAGGTGTTACCTGAGATTGAAGAAACACAGACTTCCCCCTTCAGTTCTCTGAAACACCCCCTCCCTTATTCCCTAGCTGCATAAAAACTCCTTGTTGCCTCTTTTTGTTAAGGCCGATTTGACAGATCTTGCTCTCTTGTCTTCTTACTTTGGCAATATCTAATAAACATTTCTCTATCTCCAAGAACTGGTGTCTCAGTGGTTGGCCTCAGCTGTGCATTGGGGTTCCACGACACAATCACAATAATCCAAAACAGCCCCAACTCAATTCTAGCCCAAGTTTCAGTCAAAACCAGCACCCAAACCCTAACCCTAACTGAACCCAAGCCAAGCCCTAGCCTCAGCCCTGAGGTATAAACCTGAGCATGAACCTAGACATTATACCAAAAACAACCCTGATCACAAGACCAACCCTAAACTTTAAAATCGTACTTGACTCCTACTCAGACCTCACATCTAAACCCTAAAGACAAATCCAGAAAAGAACACAAACATGAACCTTAAACTATAAAGCCAACTCAAACCCAAAGGTGAACTCTCAACCAGAATCTGAACCTGAACTTTAACCCTAAAACTTAATCCTAAACATGAATCAGGAGCCAAACTCTAAACTTGAACAAGAACTCATACCCTTAAATGCCAAAACCAAGCCTGAATCACAGCTTGAGCTGAATCCTGATCAATAATCCTACTGGAATTCCAACCCCGAACTTTGACCTCAACCACAATCCTAATCCAACCACAATCAAAAACAAAACCCTACTCACAACCTGAACCCTATCCCCAATCCAGGCTAAGCCTTAGCCCCAGTCCATTCAAAAAACAGGCCAAGTCCCAGCCCCAGCTCCAGCCCACGCCAAGCCCTAGCCTGAGGACTGAGTCCAAACCCTTACCCCAATCCCTAAATCGATCCTGACTCAAACTCTGTCCCCAACTGTTCCTAACCCTACCACATACCCAACCCTAAATTATTAAAACTATAAACTCCAACCTCAACATCCAATCTAAGCCCATAAACACAAACCTGAACTAGAACTGAACTCAAATTTCTAAAGCCTGAACCCAAGCTGGAATCCCTAAACCCTAAAACCAAGTCAAGTCAGAACTCAAGCCTGAGCATCATAACAAACCAAATTCAAATCCTGACCTCAACCCCCAAACCTAACCCTCACACCCCACATCCACACTTGATATCAACCCCAGCCCCAGCCTCCAAGCTAGAGATAAGCCTGAGCATGAGCCAAAGCCAAATCTCAAAAGCCATTCTGAACCAAACACCAACCTGAATCCCAACCATAATGCTGACTTCAACCTAGGACCAAACCTGCCTGGGTTCCAAACCCTGTCCCCAACCACAACTACACCAAACTAAAGTCCAAAACAGGAAATATGGCCTAAATCCAAACTGTGAAATTAAAGCATAACTTGCTCAAACTCTAATCATTAAAGCCTAACTCAAACTTAAAGGCAAAACCTGAACCCCAATCAAAATCCTAATCCAAAGCCGTTAGCCATAATATTGAAATGGAGTCAGAGACCAGGTCTGGTCATGATTGTGAACTTTAATCCAAACTCTGAACCTGAAACTAAAATTGAACTCTTAAATCCTGAACCTAACTGGAGCCTAACTACACTCCAGCCCAAGCCTGAATCCTAAAACCAAACCAGAACCTAAACCCTGTGCATGAGCTACACCCTGATCTCAACCTGGCCCCCAAAAGGCCTAAGCATGAAACCAAACTCAAACTGGTACTCTAACCCTAAACTCAAACTGCAAACATAACTAGAACACTGCACCTGACCACTAACCTGAATTCAAAACCCAAACCCTGAAACCAAGACTGAGGCTAGACCCAGGCTGAGGGATAAACCCTGACCTGATCCTTTACCCAAATCCTGATCCCAATGCTAACCTCAACTTCAACCTTTCCCATGGTCCCAAACTCAAACCCAGCCTCAACACCAGCCCAAACCCCATCCCCATCCATGGCACCAACTCCAGTCTAAGCAGAGCACTAGTCTAAACCTAAGCCCAAAACTCTAAGCTGAACCGCATTCCAAACCCAGACACAACCATAAATTAGAACCAACATTGTTCTCAGCCCAGACTCCTAGATCCAAACTTGAACCCAAGTGAACCCCTGCATCCAAACAGGACCACACTGAAACCTGGAGCTCTATTCCAATCATATACCCGATACCTGACCCATGCCCTGAGTCGGACCTGAAGCCAAATAGAGACTCTAACCTGAATTCATACCCAAGCCTAAATCCCTAAACATAAAACCATTGCCAGAGTCTGAGTCCAAGCCCATGCCCAAACTATAAATCCAATCTAAACTTAAACTGAAACCACAACTTAAACCCTGAACTCAACCCTTACACTAACTGTCATCTGAAACCAAACTCCAATCAAATTTGCTCTTGAACTCTGATAATGAATGACAGTGAGACCACAGGCATAAAATTTAAAACTTATCTGAGTGAGAGCTCAAGCCCAAATGTGAATCACTCCAGCACTGACTTCAAACCTAAATCATAATCCTGAACCCAAACCCTAAATTGTAAATCTGCATTCAGAACTGAACATTGAACCCAAATCACTAAACTCCAAACCCAAGTCAGAGCCTGAACCTGAACATGAAAACCCTAAATCCAAATCTGAACCTGAACTAGAATCTAAACCCAGCTAATCCCAATCCTATTACCATTTTCAGCCCACGCCATAAACTAGCATAAAGCAGGTTCACTGTGCACTGGTTACCAGCTTGTCTGGGTCTGGTGACACAAGTTATATGAAGCAAATTTATTAATTATAAATAGGTAGCAAGAGAAAACAGAAGTCTAGGATTTACTGTGAGCCAGTCCCCCAAGGCTCAGGAAAGCTGCTCAGGGCAGATAGGTATGAGTCTTGCCTGTGTATGCCTCACTTGCACTGCAACTGAAAGGTCCTGGAAAGCTGTCTGCTCTGGAGTTTATACCCTGGGAAGTACAGGAACTACTTGTTTAAAGCATTGTATGACATCCTGTTCTGGGTGAGGGGCACTGGAACAGAGCCTGGGCTGTTCCAATTGGTTCTTCTTATCTCAGGGTGTTGCATTCCCAGACATTTTACAATTATTCTTGAGAATTACGAGAAAAGAGGAGAACTGGGATGGTCCAAGGATATCTGGAGAACTATCCTGCACCTAGCTCCATCCTAAGCCTCTGCCCTAACCTCAATCTGTCAGAGCCCAAGTTCTAGCCCAAACTGAGCTCTGGTCAGAGCCCCATCATGAACTGGATTCAGAGCCCAAGCTTCAACGCAGACCTCAAACTGAACCAAACCCCAACCTGAAATCCCAGCCTCAGCTCTAGCCCAGAACCAAACCTCATTTCAATCATGTCCCTTCACCTAACCCCAAATCCTAAACCCAAATACAAATCCAAACTCTGAACCTGAACCAGAATGCAAGTCTACATCCATAAACTGTAAAATCGAACTCAAGTCAGAGTACAAGCCTGAGCCCAAACCAAATTTCAAATTAAGCCCAAAGCTCAGTCTCAACATCCACACTAACCCTAACCCAAACCTTATACCATAAACTCTAACCATAAATATAAACCTTAATTCCAAACTCAAAATCCAACCCAGACTTGAACCCAAATTCTTAGGCCATAAAACTGAGCTAGAGTCTTAACCTGAAATGGAACCCCTACACTCTAGGCCTAAACTCAAACCTGAGCTAGAATCTTACCAAAACCCCTAAACCTGAACCCATGCCTGTAACCCAACCAATCCTAAACCTAACCTATACCCTGACTATGACCTCAATCCTAAATTTGAACTTGATTCCAATTCAAAACCTTTAATCTGGCTGGGTGTGGTGGCTCATGCCTATAATCCCAGCACTTTGGAAGGTCAAGGTGGGTGGATCACTTGAGGTCAGGAGTTTGAGGCCAGCCTGGCCAAGATGATGAAACCCCATCTCCACTAAAAATACAAAAATTAGCTGGGCATGGTGGTGTGTGAGGTTGAGACAGAAGAAGTGCTTGAATCTGGGAGGTGGAGGTTGTGGTGAGCCAAGATCATGCCACTGCACTCTAGCCTGGGCAACAGAGCAAGACTCCATCTAAAAACAAACAAACAAACAAAAACCTTCAATCTGAGCATGAATCCAAACCCCAACAAGAATCCCAACCCAATCCCTGATGTCGGCACTAATTCTAAAACAGACGCTCAAGCCTAACTTGAACCCTAACCTGAACTCAGTTTCCTAATCCGAAACCTGACACCTGAACTTGAACCTTAGGAAATAAAACACTATAATTGTTTTATGGCACTGAGTTTTGAGGTTAGGGCTATTTTGCACTGGGGTTCAAGTTCTGGGCAAGATGGAGAAAGCATACTCTACTGTGTCTCTCCCACAACTATAAATCCTAGAATGTATGGAGCAGCTGATTCAAAGACTAAAAATGTGTGTTAACTGGCAGACTGAAGATCAGAATCTGAAGTACCACCAAGCCTGAAGTATTTCATTTCTTTTTCTTGTGACACCATGTAGACTCCAGAGGAAGCCCAAAATTTAACTCCTAGATTCTCAACTGCTAATCCTAATCCCCAATCTTAAACCCTAAAAACCCTGACACCTGATGAATTTACCCATTTATCATTATGAAACAATCTTCTCGCCGGGCACGGTGGCTCACACCTGTAATCCCAGCATTTTGGGAGGCTGAGGTAGGCAGATCACGAGGTCAGGTGTTCAAACCAGCCTGGCCAATATGGTTAAACCCTGTCTCTACTAAAAACACAAAAAATTTAGCCAGGTGTGGTGGTGTGTGCCTGTAGTTCCAGCTACTTGGGAGGCTGAGGCAGAAGAATCACTTGAAACCAGGAGGCGGAAGTTGCAGTGAGCCGAGATCGTGCCACTGCACCCCAGCCTGGGTGACAGAGTGAGATTCCGTCTCAAAAAAAACAAAAAAGAAAGAATCTTCTCTATCCCTAGCAATATCCCTTGCTCCGACATCTACTGCAGTTTTCTCTTTATTACTGTCGGCATGGTATAGTTTCCCTCCCATGCATTTACTTTTAGCCTATTTGTATATTAACATTTAAAGTGAGTTTCTTAAAGATAAGAGTTGACTCTTTCTAAAAATACACGTTGACATTTAACACTTTATCTTTTAATTGATGTATGTCATTTGGAGAGTTTCTATTGCTTAGTCTTCAAGGTCAGTAATTTCTACTGCAATGTCTACTAGCTCATTAACCCAATCCTGTATATTTTACATCTCAGAAATCCTAGACTTAATCTCTAGAAATTAAATGGACCTTTTTTATTCCATGTCTCTGCTTACCTTTTAGAACATATAGAATACAATATTAATAGCTGTTTCTATGTCTTTGCTAATTCTAACATGTCAGTTCTCCATTTATTTGAATGGATAGGTTTTTCTCCTTTATCGTTGGTCGTATTTTCCTGCTTCTTTGTGTGACTGGTAATTTTTGATTTGCTGCCTGACATAGTGAGTTTTTTTTTTTTAAATTTATTATACTTTAAGTTTTGGGGTACATGTGCAGATCATGCAGGTTTGTTATGTAGGTATACACGTGCCATGGTGGTGTCTTGCTGCATCCATCGCGCAGTCATCTACATTAGGTATTTCTCGTAATGCAATCCCTCCCTAGTCCCCCCACCCCTGCTATTCCTCCCCTAGCCCCCCACACCCCCAGGCCCCAGTGTGTGATGTTCCCTTCCCTGTGTCCGTGTGTTCTCATTGTTCACCACCCACTTATGAGAACATGCTGTTTGGTTTTCTGTTCTTGTGTTAGTTTGCTAAGAATGATGGTTTCCAGTGTCATCCATGTCCCTGCAAAGGACATGAACTCATCCTTTTTATGGCTGTGTAGTATTCCATGGTGTATATATGCCACATTTTCTTTATCTAGTCTATCATTGATGGGCATTGGGGTTGGTTCCAAGTCTTTGTTATTGTGAACAGTGCCACAGTAAACATATGTGTGCATGTGTCTTTATAATAGAATGATTTATATTCCTTTGGGTATATACCCAGTAATGGGATTGCTGGGTCAAATGGTATTTCTATTTCTAGATCCTTGAGGAATCACCACACAGTCTTCCACAATGGTTGAATTAATATATACTCCCATCAACAGTGTAAAAGCATTCCTATTTCTCCACATCCTCTCCAGCATCTGTTGTCTCCTAATTTCTTTAATGATCACCATTCTAACTGGCATGAGGTGGTATCTCAATGTGGTTTTGATTTGCATTTCTCTAATGACCTGTGATGATGGCCTTTTTTACATATGTTTGTTGGCTGCATGAATGTCTCCTTTTGAAACGTGTCTGTTCATATCCTTTGCCTGCTTTTGGATGGGGTTGTTTTTTTCTTATAAATTTAAGTTCTCCATAGATTCTGGATATTAGCCCTTTGTCAGATGGGTAGGTCGTGAAAAATTTTCCCATTCTGTTGGTTGCTGGTTCACTCTATTGACAGTTTCTTTTGCTGTGCAGAAGCTTTTAAGTTTAATTAGATCCCATTTATCTATTTTGGCTTTTGTTGCCAATGCTTTTGGTGTTTTAGTCATGAAGTCCTTGCCCATGCCTATGTCCTGAATGGTATTGCCTAGGTTTTCTTCTAGAGTTTTTATGGTGTTAGGCCTCATGTTTAAATCCTTAATCCATTTAGAGTTAATTTTTGTATAAGTTGTAAGGACAGGATCCAGTTTCAGCTTTCTGCATATGGCTAGCCAGTTTTCCCAACACCATTTATTAAATAGGGAATCCTTTCCCCAATCCTTGTTTTTGTCAGGTTTGTCAAAGATCAGATAGTTGTAGTTGTGTGGTGTTCTCTCTGAGGCCCTGTTCTCTTCCATTGCTATGTATCTCTGTTTGGTACCAGTACCATGCTGTTTTGATTACCGTAGCCTTATAATATAGTTTGAAGTCAGGTAGCGTGATGCCTCCGGCTATGTAGGCTCTGTTTTGGTTCCATATGAAGTTTAAGGTTTGTTTTTTTTTTTTTCCAATTCTGTGAAGAAAGTCATTGGTAGCTTGATGGGGATAGCATTGAATGTATAAATTACTTTGGGCAGTATGGTCATTTTCATGATATTAATTCTTCCTAACCATGAGCATGGAATGTTTTTCCATCTGTTTGTATCCTCTCTTATTTCCTTGAGCAGTGGTTTGTAGTTCTCCTTGAAGAGGTCCTTCACATCCTTGTAAGTAAGTTGTATTCCTAGGTATTTCATTCTCTTTGTAGCTATTGTGAATGGGAGTTCACTCATGATTTGGCTCTCTATTATTGGTGTATAGGAATGCTTGTGATTTTTGCACATTGATTTTGTATCCTGAGACTTTGCTGAAGTTGCTTATCAGTTTACAGAGATTTTTGGCTGAGATGATGGGGTTTTCTAAATATACAATCATGTCATCTGCAGACAGGGACAATTTGACACCATCTCTTTCTATTTGAATACTGTTTATTTCTTTCTTTTGCCTGATGGCCCTAGCCAGTTTTTGCCTATTCACTATGATATTGGCTGTGGGATTGTCATAAATACCTCTTATTATTTTGAGATACATTCCATTAATTCCTAGTTTATTGAGAGTTTTTAGCATAAAGGCTGGTGAATTTTGTTGAAGGGCTTCTCTGCATCTATTGAGATAATCATGTGGTTTTGTCTCTGGCTCTGTTTATGTGACAGATTACATTTATAGATTTGCGGATGTTGAACCAGCCATGCATCCCTGGGGTCAAGCCAACTTGTGATTTTTGATTTGCTGTTGGATTTGGTTTGCCAGTATTTTATTGAAGATTTTTGCATCAATGTTCATCATGGATATTGGCCCGAAATTTCTTTTTTAGTTGCGTCTCTGCCAGGTTTTGGTATCAGGATGATGTTGGTCTCATAAAATGAGTTAGGGAGGATTCTCTCTTTTTGTATTGTTTGGAATAGTTCCAGAAGGAATGGTATCAGCTCCTCTTTGTACCTCCGGTAGAATTCGGCTGTGAACCTGTCTGGTCCTGGACTTTTTTTGGTTTGTAGGCTATTACTGCCTCAACTTCAGACCTTGTTATTGGTCTATTCAGGAATTCAACTTCTTCCTGGTTTAGTCTTGAGAGGGTGTTTAAGTGACCAGGAGTTTATCCATTTCTTCTAGATTTACTTGTTTATTTTCAGAGAGGCGTTCGTAGTAATCTCTGATGGTAGTTTGTATTTCTGTGGGATTGGTGGTGATATCCCCTTTATCATTTTTCAATTGCATCTATTTGAGTCTTCTCTCTTTTCTTATTAGTCTGGCTATTGGTCTATTTTGTTGATCTTTTCAAAAAACCAGCTCCTGGCTTTACTGATTTTTTGAAGGGTTTTTTGTGTCTCTATCTCCTTCAGTTCTGCTCTGATCTTAGTTATTTCTTGTGTTCTGCTAGCTTTTGAATTTGTTTGATCTTGTTCCTCTAGTTCTTTTCATCATGACGTTAGGGTGTCAATTTTATATCCTACCTCACTTCTCTGGTTGGCATTCAGTGCTATAAATTTCCCTCTAGACACTGCTTTAAATGTGTCCCAGAGATTCTGGTAAGTTGTGTCTTCGTTCTCATTAGTTTTGAAGAACATCTTTATTTCTGCCTTCATTATTTATCCAGTAGCCATTCAGGAGCAGGTTGTTTAGTTTCTATGTAGTTGTGCAGTTTTGAGTTAGTTTCTTAATCCTGAATTCAAATTTGGTTGCACATCACAGTGAGTTTTAATTTGTGTGCTGTGTTTGTATTTCCATAGTTACCTGGAGTTTGATCCTCCCAGGTCTTACTTTTAAAATTTATCAAGCTGGATGACAGCTGTGTTTAGCCTAGAGCAGTGGTTCTTAATCAGGGGCAATTTTGTCCTCCCAATTTTGTGAAAACATTTGGGACATTTTTGGTTGTCAGAACTGGAAAGACAGTGCCCTGGCATCTCGTAGATTGATGGCCAGGGATGCTGGCAAAATACTATAATACAATGCACAGGACAGCCCCACATGACAAAAAATATCTGGCTCCAAATGTCAACAGTGCCAAGGTTGAGAAGCTCTGGCCTAGGGCTATTTATTCTCCACTACTGAGGTAAGACATTTCTGGAAACTCTATCAAATACTCTGTGAATCATGAAGTTTTTCAGTTTGAATGCATATACAGACACTACTTCTGGTCCTGTGCGAGTGCAGGAAACTCTTCCTTCTAATCTTTTTTTGGGTGGTTCTCTCCCTGCCATTGACTAGTTTCCTCATATCTAGGGTCCTTTCTGTGTAGCTCTCTCCTCTCCAGTACTCTATCCTGCAAAGACATTTGTCTTGATCTCCTTGGAAATCACAAGTCATGTCTCAACCCAGGGAATCTGCCAGGCTCTGCCTGGGTTCCTCTTCATTGTATTATGACCTAGATACTCTCTCAACAGAATAAACTGGTACAATTGTAGGATTCAACTCTTTGAAATATCACTGTCCTTTTTTGTCTAGTGTCCAGTGTCTTGAAAATTGCTTCATATATTTTGTCTGTCTGGGGTGTTATTTCAGGCCGGTGGGTAAATGCCGTCTCTGTTACTCCATCTTGGCCAGCAGTGAAAGTCTAAGTTGCAGTCTTGAATTTAATATTCTCTATGAGGCTTTTAAAAGTTTTCTTTGTGCTTTTCTAAACTTGGAATGGAGATTTAAAAAGAAAAATCAGGGTGTCAGCCTGTGTATGTTAGTTTTCTTATACAGAATATTGTCATGATTTTCCTTCTCTTTGGAAAAGAGACGTAAAAAGTCACAGCATATTTTGGATTTAGATTGGGTTTAATAAACAGCATGAACCCAAAATAATCTTCTACAGTGTATTCTGACCAGAAGAATGCTTTAACTTACCTAAATTGTCTTGATAAAGCAGTAGAGCCAATCTTATGAATGAGTCTAGGAGGAACTGGGTTATACTAGACTGGCACCATTGCTCTTGCCAGAAGCTGAGAATTTCATAGAATCCCCTTACCCTAAACTGTTTTAGGGTTAGCTTTTCTCAGTGAGATGAACTTATATGAGACTTGGAAAGCAGAACAAAAGTGGAGGCCAGTACCCTCCAAGGGACACAAAGATGCTTAGGTGCCTGGTGTCCCAGATTTTCCTCAGTCTTCTTCATTCCATATCCAACTCATTCTGTGGACTGCTAGTCATGCTGACCAAGTGGGGCTACAAGCCTATTACTTGGTACTTGCATCAGATCTACTGAGGCTGTGGCTTCCATAAACCTTTTCATATGTCTCTCTTCACACACAAACTTTGGCAAGTGTTATTAGTCTGCTCTCACACTACTATACAGATACTACCCAAGACTGGGTAGTTTATAAAGCAAAGAGGTTTAATTGACTCACAGTTTCACATGGCTGGGGAGGCCTCAGGAAACTTACAATCTTGGTGGAACGGGAAGTAGTCACCTTCTTCACAAGGTGGCAGGAAAGAGTGAGTGTGTGAAGGAGGAACTGTCAAACACTTATAAAACCATCAGATCTCATGAGAACTCCCTCACTATCATAAGAACAGCATGACAGCATGTGGGAAATTGCCCCCATGGTCCAATCACCTCCCACTGAGTCCCTCCCTCGACATTTGGGGATTATAGGGATTAGAACTCAAAGTGAGATTTGGGTGGGGACACAGTAAAACCATTATCAGCACACAGACATACAGAGATTCTCAGGTTTTCCAGCAAGCTCTGACCTGTCCACCTATGTCAATGCCTCAAGTGAAAGCACTCAGGACTGTTCTTCTGGTACCGGCCTTTCAGACCTTCACTTCCGTTTTTCACACATTCGTGTAAGCTTGAATCCTGTATTAAACTCCTGGTTTCCATAACACTTGTCTTGGCTCTGCTGTCTTCACTGGATTCACACGGATAGACATGCCAACCATAACCACTACTTTACCCTGTTTATTATACTTGAGAAGATGGCATTGCAAGAAATAGACTTGCTTCTAATATAGAACACTTTGGTAGGGTCTAGGGCGCTGCTGTTACTGTTGTTATATTCATTTCCATCAAGATACCCTGGGAAGCAACCCAATATCTTTGTCTATTTTGAGGCCAGAAAAGATAGATACCAACAGAGTCAAGTAAGAAGAAACCATTATCTAAAGGCACACACATTCACTATTAAGGAAACTTTTGGATTGTGACAGTATTCGACTTTTTGCCAAGGGTTAGATGTAAAGAGAAATAGCTGGTGTCACTTCTTCCTTTATTCATAACAACCAAATAAACAAACATCTTTTCTTTTTCTCTGTTAGAGAATGGATACTTCAGTTGAAACCTGAATGAAGCCTAGGGAGAACTTAAATAGGCTGTTTTTAAGTTACTGCAGCCTGTACAAAAACATATTCTATACCTGACTTTAGCCACCTTACATTCAGAGGTCCTAATTATGATTATTTTGTGACTTATTTGTGTATTTTTTACCTGTTTTTCTTTTATTTCTCTTTAGCTAACCCTGTTTGCTATATTGAATTATTCCCTCCCACTGTTATGCCTTTGCTTTGAGTCATCTTTTTCAGAACCAGTCATTTAACTTTAGATAGAAAGATTTTTCAGAATTGTGCTAAACTGGATGAAAATCTCTCAGGTTCTTTTTTTAGTTCTGTCTAAATCATGGGCTCAATATGATAGTTGTGAAGGCTGTGTGATCATTTCAGAATCTTTCCTTGGTTTCAGTATGGGCTATATATTTTTAACGTTCATTTGTGTCTTGGTTTTGAAGAAATTCTACACACCTGAGATTATGCTATTGATTTTTTATGGAAAGGCTCCACGTAACACTTCTTAATATATTTTCAGCATAAGTAAAATATTTTTGTTCTGTACACAATGGCAAATGTCATCAGAAGAAATCAGGTTCCAGAAAGAACTTTTAAAACACACAAATCATTGTATTACTCTTGAATTTTATTAACGTCCTCAGTTTGTGCATCATTTAAAATGAGACATGTGCTTTAAAAAGCATTCTTATACATAAATAGACCAAGGAACACTTAGGTAATTGATCCCTAAAACATGCACATCAATTTTATTCGGGTATGTATAAGAAGGGAAAATAAGCATTTGGAAATTATTCAGGAATGCCAAATGTTTTTCTGGAACAGATGTATTTTCCAACAGGAAATGCTGATGCAATTAAGAGGCATTAGTGTTGATAAAGGATACTGGAAAAACATTTGTGCTATGCTAGATAAACAAGAAAAGAGTTCAAGTGGGCCTAAGATACATGTCAAATAAATGAATCAGGTAGCATGAATTGAAAGGTTTGGATGGAAGAACAGGTACCATGAGCGAGATTATGGGACACATATATGTTCAAGGCACATGACTAGGCTAAACAGGTGGCTAGATTCTACAGACTAATTTGTTTATTCATTGAGAAAGTGTAAACTGTAATATAATTTCAATTTAATGGCACTTATTGATAAATAAATGCTATTGGATCTAGGGTAGAAAATGTCTTCCTTTCAGATACACACCAAAAATACATACTAGGTAACAGATGCCAGTAGCCATATGATTACAGTCCAATTTTCTTACCCTGCAGTTAAATGGTTGTTAAACTGTTTTGTATTAATTCTATACCTCATACTGTCTATTCTCTTTAAAGTTTCACAAAAGAATTCTTCAAAACTAGGCAGATTTAAGAATTTATTAAACCATAAAGAATGCTCAAACTATTATTCGACAGGAGTCAAGCCCAAGCCCTGGAGTTGACTGCTGACCATATTCAGTTTGGGCTTTTCCCAGAATGGAAACATTTTTCCCACACTACCTCCCTTTGCACAGCTAAAATGCTAGTACGTCCACTGTGGTTCCCTTCTTTTTCTCTGGCAAGTCAGAGGAATTTACCTCCCCACCCCCTCTACTACACATTCTATTAGCGACACAATTGCCCCAAATATTCACAGAAGAAAAAGGAATATATTTTTAAAAACTACAACCTTCAACAATATTTAAACCTTCATCTTCTCAAATCAACAGCAATGGAAAAACAGAAGATATCGAGCTATCTGTATCGTAAATGATCAGTACTCTGAACTTTATTCCTGAAAGTGAATACTAGCGGGACAAGGATAATTCTGTGTGCTTCTAATGGGCTAGCAAAATGTTCCCCATCTAATTGAAATAAGAATGTTTCATAGTTTACTTGTCTGAGTTCTTAGAAGCAAGCAGCACCAACATCATTACAATTTCCCAAATAACAACTATTATCCATTTATATTGTTTTGAAGCACCTAAAACTTCTCAATAACAAAAGACATTAAGATGAGATGTTAGCAATACTATCTCTTGAATACTTTTGTGTGCGCATACAAAGTTTCTCCATAGTTTTAGTAGATAGCTCGTAAGACTAGTGGCGACAGTTTTGTGCAATTAAAAACAAAAATGTTTCTCTAAATAGATGACACTAGTTAACAAACCAAAGAAATAAACAAAAGCCTTTTTAAGGCTACTGCTGCAATGAATGGTTCAATCTGAAGTTTACAGGAATAAACTGGTTGATAAGACAAAGATAAATCTGGAGGCATAGAACAAGATTTTAAAAAGTGAGAAGAGGGTTGAAGAGACTGGCAGATACCATCTGTCAGTATGTGAAAGGCTTGAGTCACATGGATTGCTTTTAACTCCTTGTTCTCTCATATCCTTAGTTAATGTTAACTTTTTCTTTCTTATTTCTTCACACAGCTTGGCCATGTAAATCCACCACAGAGAGGTGAGACAATGATATAGATGAACACCTGGAAGGAGGAGGCGGGCAATTTTATTTTCTTGACTCATATTCTTCTAAATAACATATATAAGAAAGTAGAACCTTATTAAGAAATACTTCTTATTCCATTAGAGAAGAAGTTATAAAGTAATGAAACACACAAATCATGTATTTTCCAAGACAGAAGTGTAGTTAAAATTGTTCTTTTTGATATAACTCACACCCACTTGAATTCTAGCGTTTTCTTCAGTGGGAGAGAAAGCAGTGGGGTTGTTGCTCTTCAGTGGTAACTTGGCAGAATCAAGGCTCATTGAGCAACTCTTACTGATGTGCCAGTAACAAGTCATAAAACATCACAAATAACCATAATTCTCCTGAAGTATGATTTCATTAACTATATTTTTAGGTTTTGCACATGAATTTTTGATTAATATAAGATATAATTTTTAATTAATATAATATTTTAGAAGCCTGAGTAGAAGCCTTTCATCTGTATCACTTATGAGCAAGAACATTGCTACAAACTCTTCAGTGGATAACGACACAATAATTACGACGACCAAATCAAAGAAAAGCAGATGATACAAGTAACACTGCAAAAATGCTGGTGCTATTACAGATGTGTTTGCTTTTTAATTCTAGAATTATAATTTTAAATTATGATATGAAATAGTCACTACTTGTTCATATTATTACATTACAAAAAATAGATTTTAAACATTAGGTTCACTACGTTAGTCACTTTATTTTGATTTTTTGATTGTTTTTGTAGAGATAGGGTGTCACTATGTTGACCAGGCTGGTTTCAAACTCCTGGCCTCAAGCAATCCTCCCACCTCAGCTTCCCAAAGTGCTGGGATTACAGGCATAAGCCACTGTGCCTGGCTTTGTTTTGCTTTAAATTACAACTTTTTGAGATCTTTAAGTGACTGATTTCATTAATTGCAAGCTTGGAAAAAGATGTATTTACGAATTGCATGCCCTTCACTCTAAAAGTAAGCAAAGCATTTTTCCTTGTAGGGAACTATAAATATTGCCAGGGTTGGGGCAGATTACAGTAGATTCTGTTTATTAATGAATAGGTTGAGCTTCTGACATCATATTCACACACACACATACATATGCCACAATTGTAAAATTTACCAACTTGATATAAAATTGACTATTTGTCACAGCTGTAATATAAGGATTTTTCCAGCTGAAGTACATCTAGTTAGGTGACAATACCTTTTGGCAAAGATTGATATTGCATTTAGAGCTGTGCTCTGCATGTCCTAAGTAATCAGTAAATATATTCTGAAATTAACAATAATTCAGCTGTACAAATCAACCTAAATTTCCGGACCAAATAATAAGAAGCTAAGCTCAGGAGCCTAAAATGTGCCATTAGAAAGAAGAGCCTGAGCAAGGAACCATTGAAGGCGATGACAATTACTTCCGGTATCAAATCTATAGATTTATGACTGTTCTTCTCTTTTAGATAAATCCAGCTGTCTAAGGCAGAGGACCCTCAAGCTGTGCTCAAGGAGAAGGAGGGTCAGAGGTATCTGCTTGGAGGTAAGCTTTGGGCTTCTGGACATGACTGGATGATGGGGAGGAAAGGCAACTTTATCTGGCCATGAACTACCACAGAATAAAGCACCCCCCATCTGTTAGCAATAGTTCTTTAATTTGTGGTTTAGGACCTCTTTACACCCTCAAAAATTACTGAGGACTCCAAATGGTTCTTGTTTAAGGGGGATTATAATTATCAGCATTTGCCATATTAGAAATTAAAACTTTAAAAATACATAATTAATTTAAAAATGACAATAAACCTATTACATATAAACAGAAATATCTTTATTTAAAATAACTACATTTCTGTGAGGTCAGTTTTATATGTCTCTTTATATATACTAATTCTCAATAGGAAGGAGGAGTTTAAATAGAGATATTTCATAGTGACTTCATAGGAAAGGCACTGCCTGGTCATCTGTTTCACTATTAAAAGGCATATGTAGCTCATTTCAGAGTGTTAATCACTGAGAAAGAATTCTAGAACCTACTTTCTTAGAGACTGAAAAATAAAGCCACACACTAAAAGGACAAAAACTTACAATTGATACGATGATAATGATGATAGTGAGCTTGAGGTTCTTCATACACATGGCTCGGGCAAGATTTCTGCTAGTAGTTTTGAAGGTGACAGACTAGAAAAGAAGCAAGAATTGTTTTAACCCTGGCACCAACCATGTGAATGATTTGCAGTAACAGCATTTTACTTCCATTAATTCTGCTGAAGTCCAATGATCTCTCTTTACAAGTAGAGACTGGCCATTTATACTCAATAGTTGCCAAAAGCAACACTCTGCCAGGTCTATCATAAGCAGTATGAGCCTAATGGAAAGTCTTCCCTCTTTTTTCTTCTCCAATGCAGCAACATTTTCCTCTCTATACTTCTAATAAGAAAGGCTCCTTTAAAGTCAGCTGACTGCAAGAACATTCTCCTATTCTGCCCAGTATAATTCTGGGACTTTGAGCCATAAAAACCTGTTTGATTTCTGTAGGAAGATACGTATTTACTTTTGTGAGAGCCAAAACCCATAGAACTTCATTCCTTCTGCTATCCATTTTCTTTTGCATAATCAATTTCTCAATATCTACTGAACGATTCCCACCAGATACAAGGGATTTAAAACAAAAAGGCAACCAACCAACCAACCAACAAAACTCCCTAATAATCCAGCAATTCCACTCTAGGTATGTACCCAACAGATGTATGCACAAATTCACCAAAAGACATACAAAAATGTTTTGGACAGCACTACTTTTCATATCTTAAACTGGAAACCACCCAAATGCCTATCAATTGTACAATGCATAAATAAATTGTAGGAGAGTCATACCATGGAATACAATACAGTAATGAGAATTCACAATCTATGACTACGTTTACATAATTTACAATCTACATGTCACAGATAAATCTCACCAACATCATTTTGAGCAATAGAAACTTGACAGAATACTTGCTATATTTTATTTATTTATATATTTTTTGAGACAGGGTCTTGCTCTGTCACCCAAGCTGGAGTGCAGTGGCACAATTACGACTCACTGCAGTCTCGACCTCCTGGGCTCAAACAATCCTCCCACGTTAGCCTCCTGAGTAGCTGGGACTATAGGTGTGTACCACCACTCTCGGCTCCTGCCATATTTTATTAATCTATATGGAGAAATCAGGACAGTGGTCACCTTTGGAGGGGAGTAGTGACTAGAAGAAGGCAGAAGGGAGCTTCTGGGGTACTGTTCATACTCTAGTTCTTAATTTGGGTATTGGTTCTACATGGTATGTTCACTTTATGAAAATACAACAAGTTGTATGCTTACAGTTGATGTATTTATGTATATTACACTTCAACATATCGGTTTTTAAAAATCCACTCCCTTAACCATACATTCCTCTCCAACCACATTCTCCACAAAGTCTCTGCAGTAGAACAACTGACAGTGGCACCAGCCTTTGGGTTTCACTTGCTGAAGACTACACAGGATGCCACCTGGAGGCACAGACCAAAACTGATTACATCTAGAACTAAATATATATGTTGAATAGAATATATGCATTGACTAGAACTTTTGAGAAGAACCAGTGGTTAAAGTGAGGAGACAAAAAAAAGCAATGGGGTCAAACAGTCCTTAATGGAGCTAAGTTAATATGGGAAACAAGATAGAATAATACTAATAAAAAATTTCCAATAAGTATCCTCAGATACAAGACATAATTGCACTAATTTTAAACAAAGTCATCAGAGGACATGAAAAATTAAATAATATTCAAAAAACTATATTTTAATAAAATGACTGGCATAATTTTTTAAATGCAGAACATAAATGACCAAAAACAGCTTCTGCAGTAACAACTCAAACAATTTGCTCTGAAAACAGGGCAAAATGTCTAGGTTGTAAATTATGAAAGATGTAAGATACATGGAAAACTGATCAAGCAAATCCAGGATCAATTTATACAATCAACAGACATTTAACATTTATTATGTGCCTGGTACCGATTTAGGCACCTATTAGCAGTCACAGGAGAGAATACAGCCAAAAGACAAGGATCAATAATCCAAGGACTAACCGAAGAAAATATCCCCAAACTAAGACAGACTTGAATCTTCAGACTAAAAGGCCCTACCTACCATGTGGTAAGAATATTGAAAAAAGTCAAATGTTACACTTTTAGTAACATCTAAGAACTCCAAGCTTTTATTTCTACTCTACTTTTATTTTTTTCTGCCTTGAAGTATAATTGGCAAATAAAAATGGTATATATTCAAGGTATGTAATGTGATATTATGACACATGTATACATCATGAAATGATTACCATAATCAAGTTAAGTAAAATATCTATCACCTCACATAGTTACTTTTTTGGGTGTGTGGTGAGAATGCTTGAGATCTATTTATATAACATATTTCAAATATTCATTATTAACTATAGTTGCCATGTTGTATGTCAGATATCCAGAACTTATTCATCTTATAACTGCAAGTTCATACACTTTAACGAACAACTCTGTCTACCACCCCCAGCAACCACTGTTCTACTCTTTGCTTTTATGAACTCGACATTTTTTAGATTCCATATATAAGTGAAATTATACAGTACTGTCTGTGTCTGGTATATTTCACTTAATATAATGTCCTCTAGTTGCATTCACATTTTAGAATTTTTTTTCCTATTCTTTGAAAAATGCTATTGGAATATCAATAGAGGTTGTGTTTAATTTTGTATTGCTTTGGGCAGTATGGACGTTTTAATAATATTGATTCTTCCAATCCAAAAACAGGATATCTTTCCATTGATTTGTGTCTTTTTGAATTTCTCTCATCAATGTTTCATAGTTTTCATTGTACACATTTTTTATATCCTTGGCTAAATTTATTCCTATTTTACTCTTTTTGATGCTATCATAAATGGGATTTAAAAATTTTTCCTTTTTTTTTTTGAGATGGAGGTCACCCCTCTGTCACCCAGGCTGGAATGCAGTGGTGTGATCATGGCTCTCTGCAGCTCTGAATTCCAGGGTTCAAGCAATTCTCCATCTTCAGCCTCCCAAGTAACTAGGACTACAGGCATACCCCATCACACCCATTTTTGTTTTGTTTTGTAGAGATAAGGTCTCACTATGTTGCCCAGGCTGGTCTTGAACTTCTGGATTCTAGAGATCTTTTGGCTTTGGCCTCCCAAAATATTAGGATTATAGGTATGAGCCACCATGCACAGCCTTGATTTCCTTTTCTAATAAATTAAAATCTAGATATTAACAGTGTGATTTAGGGGAGGGGAAAGTCACCCAGGAAAAAAAATAAGTGATTTAGGGGGATTTGGATCACGTCCAGTGGAGCTGGAGACAGATCAAGCCAGAGGGCAGTCAGTCAATAATGCCTACATAATAAATAAAACCCCAATAAAAACTCTGAACACTAAGGCTTGAGTAAGTTTCCCTGTTGGGCAATGCTCTGTACATGTTGTCACATGTTGATACCAGGAGAGTAATGTGTCCCGACTCCATGGGAGAGGACAACAGAAGCTCTACATTTAGTATCTTCCCAAACTCCACCCTATGCACTTTTTTGCTTGGCTGATCTTACTATGTATAATTTGCCTATAATAAACCATAACTGTGAGTATAATAGTGTTCATGGAGTACTATAAATCCTCCTAATGAACTATCAAACCTGAGGGTGGTTTGGGGAATCCTCCAAATTTGCAATTGGTGTCATAGGTGAGGGTGGACTTGACTAAACTGTGTAGCTGTTCATGCCATGGCTCCATTGTGAGTGGATGGCTTAACTGAGATCCTGTTGCTCTGCCCCTCTGCATTGCCAATCAATTTGGCCTTGAAACCTCACTAAGTTCTTTAAGCCATAGTACCCTTTTTTAACTTCTTTCCATCCAACATCAGACAAGAGTATCTGGGAATGAGCCTCCCCAGTGACATGGGATACACTTACATCTAAAATGCTGATCAATGCTTTCAGAAGAGAAAGATTTTGATCAAAAGGGGGAAATGAGAAAACAAAAACAACTCAGAGTAGTCTGAGCTATGTGAGGTATATAAAATTTATCAAGCCCAGAAGACACGAGTATGGGACATTAGTCATACCCCCCACACAATTCCCAGAGGGGCAACTGTTAAAAGGCATTTTGTGGCCGACAAGCTGCCTCACCCATTATCTCCATTTTCCTGGAATGTGTGATACCAAGAACAATGTATAGCCAATCAATCAATAGCTTACGTTATTTTAATGTAAATTCTTGGTAAACAAATTAGATACTGCCTCTCCTTTTTTCCTTTAAAAACCCACTTGTAACTGCTGCTAATCAGAGCATACATTCAGGGCAACTTGAATCTATGCTCCTGGGCTGCAGTTCTCAAA
Organism: Cebus imitator; assembly: GCF_001604975.1. Lineage (NCBI taxonomy): Eukaryota > Metazoa > Chordata > Mammalia > Primates > Cebidae > Cebus > Cebus imitator. Next base: position 1,011,509 of record NW_016107891.1, on the reverse strand, counting down.
CTTGGCCCAAATAAAAACCCTGTAAAATGTATAATTGTTGTACTTCTCAGATGCCTAAATTCTTCATGCACTGAAATGCGGCAATAATCAGAGAATTTTGAGAGAAAATGATCTTAATCCTAGAATTCTACACCAGTCAAAACACTGTTCAAATATGAGACCAAAATAACACTTTTGCTCTTGAAGGGATTATCACCCATAAACTCATATGAAGAAAACGTGTGGGGATACACCAAAGAGTAAATCACAATAAATAATTAAAGAAAGAGGAAGATGATGTGGATGAGAAAAAGCAGTGAGCAATGGAACTAATAAATCTGAACATAGTTGTGTGATTCAATAGGTTGTAATGGAGATTCCTCCACCATCATCAGGTCAACATCTGAACACTGACAAACTACCTGTTTAAAACAAGTTCACCTATAAAGAACAATTGTTACACTTTGCCAAAGCTTCCCTTGGGGCTGGGATGGGGGTACGTAGAAAAAAAACCAAGATATAAAAGTCCCTGTCAGAATGACAAAGGCAAGCTGAACAGCCAGCCTGATGGTCTCTTCACTCCACATAGATAGTTTCATTTCAGCCTTGGGAATCTGTGAGTCCTATACCTTTATAGTGGGCTGAATGGTGGCACTAAAGATATGCCCGTGTTCTAATCCCTGTGAATACGACATATGTGATATTATCTGGAAAAAGGGTCTTTATGGATGTGATTATATTAAGAATCTTGAGATGAAGAGAGTATCCTGGATTATCCATATGAGCCCTAAATGACATCACAAATGTCTTTATAGGACGAAAGTAGGTGGAGACTTGACACACATGCAAAGGAGAAGGTAATGTGAACACAGAGGCAGAAACTATAATGATACAGCCATAAGCCAAGAAATACTGGCAGCCACCAGAAGCTGGAAGAGGCAAGGAACAGATTCTCTCACAGAGCTTCTGGAAGGAGTGTAGCCCTGCTAACACTTTAATTTTAGCCCAGTTAAATTGATTTTGAACTTCTGAAATTCAGTAGTGAGAAAACAAATTTTTTGTTGTTTTAAGCCACCAAGTTTGTGATAATTTGTGACAGCAGCCACAGAAAGCTAATAACCATATATAAAATGTTGAAAACCAAACATAAAAAGACACTCTTAAAACCAGCCAAAGAGGGCAGTTGTGGTGGCTCATGCCTGTATTTCCAGCACTTTGGGAAGCCAAGGAGGGAGGATCACTTGAGCCTAGGACTTTGAGACCAACCACAGCAACACAGGAAGACCCCCGTCTCTACAAAAAATTTTAAAAACTAGCTAAGTGTGATGGTGCATGCCTGTGGTCCTACTTGGGAAGGTAAGGCAAGGCAGGAGGATCACTTGAGCCTGGGAGGTGACGGCAACAGTACACCGTGATCGTGCCACTGCACTCCAGCCTGGATGACAGAGAGAGACCCTGCCTTAACACAAACACAAAAACAAACAGCCAAAGGTGGGGAAATAATCATTTTTCAAGTAAGACGAAGAGAGATGACAACCTCTTCAAGAACATATGAAAACCAGAGAAAAATGAAATGGCATTTTTAAAGCACTGAAATATTTTTTAAAACTGCCATTGTAAAAAACTAAAAAAACTATATGCAAAGGAAGTATCCTTCAAAAAAAGATTAAATAGATTTTCAGACAAAGGCTTAGAGAATCTCTCATCAGTAGATCAATACTATAAGAAACAATAAAAGAACTTCTTCAGTTTGAAGTGAAAAAAAATTGTACATGGAAATAGAACTGCAGAAAGCAAAAAGAACAACAGAAAGAATTACAGGCATATCTCCTTTTATTGTACTTCACGTTATCACACTTCATGGATGGTTTTTTTTTTTTTAAACAAATCATGGTCTATGGAAACCCTGTGATGAGCACCATTTTTCCTTTTTTTATGCTTAGCCTGCACTTTTTTTTTTTTTTTTTCCTTTTGTTAAGGTTTCTTAAGTAGGTATATACATGCCATGGTGGTTTGCTGCACCCATCAACCCATCATCTATAATAGGTATTTCTCCTAATGCTATCCCTTCCCCAGCCCCTCACCCCCCTACAAAGGCCCCAGTGTGTGATGTTCCCCTCCCTGAGTCCATGTGTTCTCATTGTTCAACTCCCACTTATGAGCAAGAACATACGGCAGCACAGTTTGTCTAACAGCATGTACTCACTTCATGTCTGTTTTTTGGTAATTCTTATAACATTTCAAACTTTTCATTGTTTTCATTCTACCTGTTATGATGACCTGTGACCTTGGATGTTACTATTGTGATTGTTTTAGGGTGCCATATACTGTGCCTATATAAGATGATGGGGCTAACTGACAAATGTTGTGTTTTCTAACTGTTCCACTGACCGGCTATTCTCTCATCTCTCTCCCTCTCAGGCCTCCCTATTTGCTGAGACACAAAGATATTGAAAATAGGCCAGTTAATAACCTTACAATGGCATTTATGTATTCAAGTGAAAAGAAGAGTCACACATCTCTCACTTTACATCAAACGAAAAAATTAATTAAGCTTAGTGAGTAAGGCATATCGAAAGCTGAGATGGGCCTAAAGCTAGGTATCCTGTGACAGTTAACCGAGTTGTGAATGCAAAGGAACACCTGTTGAAAATTAGGAGGGCTACTCTACTGAACACACAAATGATAAACCAAAACAGCCTTACTGCGGATATGGAAAATGTTTTAGGGGTCTGGATGGAAGATTAACCCAGCCATAACATTTCTTAGGCCAAAGCCTAATCCAGAGCAAGGCCCTAACTCTTCAATTCTATGAAGGGTGAGAGAGGTGAGGAAGGCGCAGAAGAAAAGTTGAAAGCTAGCAGAAGTTGGTTCATGAGGTTTAAGGAAAGAAGTCATCTCCCCAACATAAAAGTATAAGGTGAAGCAGCAAGTGCTGATAGAGAAGCCACAGTACGTTATCCAGGAGACCTAGAGATCATTGATAAAGGTGGGTATACTAAAAACAGATTTTCAATGTAAACAAAACACATTTCTTTTGGAAAAAGATGCCATCTAGGACTTCCATAGAGAGAAACCAATGCCTGGCTTCAAAGTTTCAAAGGATAAGCTGACTTTTATTAGGGGCCAATGCAGCTGATGGCTTTAAGTTGAAGCCAATGATAATTTACCATTCTGAAAAACTAGGCCCCTTAAGAATTATACTAAATTGATTTTTTGAAGGTTTTTTTTGTGTCTCTATCTCCTTCAGTCCTGCTCTGATCTTAGTTATTTCTTGTCTTCTGCTAGGTTTTGAGTTTTTTTGGTCTTGCTCCTCTAGCTCTTTCAATTTTGACGATAGGGTGGTGATTTTAGATCTCTCCTTGCTTCTCATGTGGGCATTTATTGCTATATATTTTCCTCTAGAGACTGCTTTAAATGTGTCCCAGAGATTCTGGTATGTTGTGTCTTCATTCTCGTTGGTTTTGAAGAAGATCTTTATTTCTGCCTTCATTTCATTGTTTATCCAGTCAACAGTCAAGAGCCAGTTGTTCAGTTTCCATGAAGCTGTGCAGTTCTGAGTTAGTTTCTGAATTCTGAGTTCTAACTCAATTGCACTGTGGTCTGAGAGACTGTTGGTTATGATTTCCGTTCTTTTGCATTTGCTGAGGAGTGATTTACTACTAATTATGTGGTCAATTTTAGAGTAGGTGTGATGTGGTGCTGAGAAGAATGTATATTCTGTGGATTTGGGGTGGAGAGTTCTGTAAATATCTATTAGGTTTGCTTGATCCAGGTCTGAGTTCAAGTCCTGGATATCCTTGTTAACTTTCTGTCTCATTGATCTGTCTAATATTGACAATGGGGCGTTAAAGTCTCCCACTATTATTGTGTAGGAGTCTAAGTCTCTTTTTAAGTCATTAAGAACTTGCCTTATGTATCTCTGTGCTCCTGTACTGGGTGCGTATATATTTAGGATCGTTAGCTCTTCTTGTTGCATTGATCCTTTTACCATTATGCAATGTCCTTCTTTGTATCTTTTGATCTTTGTTGGTTTAAAGTCTATATTATCAGAGACAAGAATTGCAACTCCTGCTCTTTTTTTGCTCTCGAATTGCTTGGTAAATCTTCCTCCATCCCTTTATTTTGAGCCTTTGTGTATCCTTGCAGAAGCTGGTTTTTCGAAAAGATCAACAAAATAGACTACTAGCCAGATTAATAAAAAAGAAAAGAGAGAATAATCAAATAGATGCAATAAAAAACGATAAAGGGGATATCACCACAGATTCCACAGAAATACAAACCACCATCAGAGATTATTACAAACAACTCTATGCACATAAACTAGTAAACTTGGAAGAAATGGATAAATTCCTGGACACTTGCCTCCTCCCAAGCCTAAACCACGAAGAAGTCAAAACCCTGAAGAGACCAGTAACAAGGTCTGAAGTTGAGGTAACAATTAATAGCCTACCACCCCAAAAAAGCTCAGGTCCAGATGGGTTCACAGCCGAATTCTACCAGACATACAAAGAGGAGCTGGTACCATTCCTTCTGAAACTATTTCAAATAATCCAAAAAGAGGGAATCCTTCCCAAATCATTTTATGAGACCAACATCATCTTGATACCAAAACCCAGCAGAGACCTCAGCAAGAAAAGAAAACTTCAGGCCAATATTCATGATGAACATAGATGCAAAAATCTTCAAGAAAATACTGGCAGGCCGATTGCAACAGCACATCAAAAAGCTTATCCACCATGATCAAGTAGGCTTCATCCCAGGGATGCAAGGCTGGTTCAACATACATAAGTCGGTAAACGTAATTCACCACATAAACAGAACCAAAGACAAAAACCACATGATTATCTCAATTGATGCAGAGAAGGCCTTTGACAAAATTCAACAGCCCTTTATACTAAAAACCCTCAATAAACTAGGTATTGACGGAACGTTATCTCAAAATAATAAAAGCTATTTACGACAAACCAACAGCCAATATCATACTGAATGGGCAAAAAC
>NW_016107891.1:976314-1004550 GCF_001604975.1 Cebus imitator | reverse complement strand
ACCTAAATTAAAAAAAAAAAAGCTTAAGATACTTACACCCAACTCTATTAAAATTCGTATTACATCTAAGTAGAATAAGCACTTCAATTATAAATATACTTCATATATTCAAGAAGGTCGAGGAAAGTATGCACATGTTAAGGAGACACATGGAAGATATAAAAAAGATCCAGAACAACTTGTAAAGGCTTGTTCTGTCATACACAGGACAGAAAGAGCAGATTGCAAACTGCAACAGAAAAGATAAGTAAACTTGAAGACATAGCAATAGAAACTATTCTAAATGAAACACAGTGGAAAAAAGACTGAACAATGAACAAAAGCATCAGTGAGTTGTGGCACAGCTTGTAGTGGCTTAATATAGATGAAACTGGAAGCCTAGAAAGAGCTCAACATTTTCAAAATTTGATGAAAACTACAACAAACTCAAAGCCAAAGAAATATAAAGAAAACTATACCAAGGCATGTATATTACAACCAAATTTCTTAAAACCAATGATAAAAGGAAAATCTTAAAAGCACAAGAAGAAAAAAAATACACTCTGTGTATGTAAGAATGACAGCAGAATTCTTGTCAGAAACAATGTAAAAGACAGTGATGAACCACTGCTCATCAAGTATTAAAAGAAAAAAAATCACTATCCTAGAATTCTATACTCAGTAAAAATATCTTTCAAAAAAAAAGGAAGTGAAATAAAAACTTCTGATATACCACACCTGAAAGAATTCACTTCCGGTAGATCTACACATCTGAACAATAATGGAAGATTATATGTTAAATTAAAGCATGCAGGCATTAAGAAATAACATCAGATAGAAACTCAGCCTACATTGAAATGGCAGCTACATGGGTAAATAGAAAAGACTTTCCTTATTTAAATCTCTTTAAAAGATGATCAACTCTTTAAACAAAAACAATAACAATATATTTTGTAGTTTTTAATATATGTGTAAATAAAAGCATGTCAACAATAGCATAAAGGCCAGGAAGAAACAGATAGAAGTATACTATTGTAAGGTTCTTATCTATTTATGAAGTGAAAAATACCACGTGAAGGGAGGTTATAAGTCAAAGACATACTGTAAACCCTACAGCAATGAGAAAATAATGAAATGAAGAGCTATAGCTAATAAACTGACAAAGGAGGCATAATGAAAAAACAAAAATACTAAATCCAATGCAAGGCAGAAAAATGAGGGAGAAGGGAACAAAGACTAGATGACACAGGTAGGAAAAAAATAGCAAGATGGCAGATTTAAAATTTTCCAATGAAGAAAACTCCAGGCCCAATCTGCTTTACTAGTAAATTCTTCCAAACATCTAAGACATATAATACCAATAGTACCCAAACTCAGAATACAGAGAAGTAACATTTCCCAACTTGTTTAATGAGGCCAGCATATTCCTGATACAAAAACCTAAAAAAAATAAATTACAGACCACTATCTCTTATAAATGTAGATGCCAAATTCCTGAACAAAACAATAGCAAATCCAATAAAGTGTTATATAAGAAGGATAAGTCATGAGCTTGAAGGGGTGCAAAGTTGGTTTAACATTCAAAAATCAATGTAATTTACCACATTAACTGAATAAAGGAGAAAAACTAAACAAACATCTCAATAAATGGAGAAAAAGCATTTGACAAAACCATGATTAAAACTCTCAAATGAGGAATTAAAGGGAATTCTTCCACCTATTAAAAGGCACCTACAAAAAAATCTACAGTTAACCACAAATTTAACATTGAATTTATTTTTTTCAAAAAATATTGAATTTTCCCCCACAAGATGGTCAATAGGCAATGATGTCCATTATTATCTCTTGTATTCAGTATTATGTAGAAGGTTCTAGCCAGAATAAGGCAAGGAAAATTAATAAAAGGCAGGAATGTACAAAACAGTAACCTCACGTAGTTTTTGCAAGGTTGCAGGATACAAACAAGGTCAATATACAATAACCAATTTTATTTCCATATACTAGCAATAAAGAATTAAAAATGAAATATTAAAATTTGTAACAGAATACAAAAGATGGTCAATAGGCAATGAAATTCTCTTTTTTTTGCACTTGAAATTCTCAAGTGCAAATTTAACAAATATGTGCAAGACTGGTACGTCAAAAACTAAAAAATACTGCTGAGAAAATTTTTTAAAATTCTAAGCAAAAGCAGAGATACGTCATGTTTATGGACAGAAAAAAATCTATACTGTCAAGGTATCAATGCTTCCTAAATTGACCTATATATTAAATGCAGTCACAAAAGATACATGTTGTTGTGGGAGTTTTTGAGAGATGGAAAACAAGCCTATTCTAAAACATATAAGGAAATGCAAAGCACCTAAAAGAGTGAAGACAATATTGGAGAACAAGAATATAGTTGGAAGACTTATACTACTTAATTTTAAGAATTTTATAAAGTTATAGTAATCAACACAGTATGGTACTGGCATAAAGACAGACAAACTGACCAATGGAACAAAACAGAGAATCTAGAAATAAAGCCCCACAGAGAACGGGTAAACAAATTGTGGTAGATAGATTCTATAATGGAATAATACAAAACAATAAAAAAGAATAAGTGATTACTATAATCAAAAACATGAATGAATCTCACAGGCATAATGGTGAGTAAAAGAGGCCAGACAAAAATAAATTTTAAGAACAGGCAAAACACTATCTATGGTGATGTAAGTCGGAAACATAACTACATCTGTTGGGGATTATTAACGGGAAGGGGCGTGAGGGCAGCCTTCTGGAGTGCTGGAAATGTTTTATATCTAGATCTGGGAGGTGGTTACATGGGTATAGATATACATAAAAAATAATTGAGCTATACACTTAAACGCAGTACACTTGATGCACTTTGCTGCATGTACGTTATTGTACCATAAAGAGAGATACCTGTTAGTTCATTAGTACCTTCTGTTGTTTTCAGTCATGAAGTCAACAAAATTAAGACTTTTATTTGGAAAGTACAGATTATACTGGTATTGGTCAAAGACAGACCATTCCAGCTAAGCAGAGTAAGCTTCAAGAATTAAGAATAACTAAGAGAACCTGGAAGTATCAAAGAAATTGGTCTGCAGCTCTGGAATCAGACACTTCTCTGTTCTCTTTGCCCCCTAGCAATGGGTCACAAAGTGAGATCTAGAACCCAGGTGTTTTGACTTCCTGTATGGTACCATCACTCCTCCAATTACCACATGCTTTGATGAAAAAACTGTTTATAAACTCCTAGGAAACCTAATAGTAGCCTGTATATCTCAAAACCTGCTGCTAATGGATGTCCCTGTAAAATTAACAATAATGATGAACATTTAAATAGCTCTTACTATGTATCAAATACTGTGTTATGCACTTTTAATGCATTATCTGATTTAATCCTTAAAATGCTATCAAGTAGGTACATCTCCATTTTACAGAAGATGATCACTGAGGCACAAAGAGCTTAAGTCATTTGCCTAAGGTCACACAACTAGTAAGTAGCAGAGGTGGGATTCAAATCCAGGCAACCTGATACTAGAGCTTGTGTTTTTAACCACGACTATCTAGCTGTCGGTCACAAGGAACATAATCACTATTTTGTTTCAAGGTGTAAATCTGTACTGTACATTTAAATTTATAATTGTGTAGATCCAAATCGTTAATTGATCTCTGCTGTCCTTCTGTTCACCATATATCTACCAACTTTCCTTAAAACTTTCATCCACTAACTGCATTGAAAATGTGAGGACATATGGAATTGTAGTATAAGCAGCTCACAAGGGCATGCTGTCTCTTTTAAAGCTTATTGGCTCTTTCCAATCCATGTCTCTTGATTGATACAAGAAAAGATCAAACTATCAGTGTAAGCAAGAAAGTGAACTGTCCAGTTTTCAGGACTCATACTGGGCCACAAATGGCTTGCACATCTGTTTCATGTTTTACAAATTTGTAAAGTGAACAGACTGGTACATGCAGCTGAGGTGCTAAATTTATATAGGCATCAACCCAAAGCTTTAGAAAACTGTTTCTGTATATTGAGCAAATTTTCCAAACCAAAGCTACCTTAATGGCTCTATTAGGGGATGATGGCTTTTTTTTTTTTTTTTCTATGCCTCATTGTTATTCTCATTATTACAAAGTAATCACATAATGGAGATGAGAAAGGAAAAAGAAACCAAAGTTATTGAATGTAAGGCATTTCCCAATTATGTTAGCTATCATCCACAGTTTCTCCACTTTACATCCTGAATAATATTATCAGATTCCATACTTACAGAATCCACGAGATTTTCTGTTTTGTCAATCAATAATTCCAATCTTTCTCCTCGCTGAGCTACCAGATCTGAAAATATTGGAAAAATAGAAAAGATCAAGTTTTGCAATACATATTTTCTATCATTATCTTTGTTATAATTTAAATAAATCTGATTTCAATTACAACTGGTATTTTTGACAGCTCATATTTACTACAGAAGTACTTAGGCCTTTAAGTATATGTATGTTGAATAAAATAATTTTTTTTTTTTAAAGTAACATAACTTAATGAATACACTATCCTGGGGCTAAAGGACAGGCAGGCTTTGCCCACTGGTGACACCACTGGAAACCAAGGACTAGGCCACCTGGAGTTCCCATGGCCAGCAAAACTTCACCACAGCCTCCAATAACAATGGCACCCTAAGCGACGGAGAAAAATACAGACATGGCTGGTGCTGTTTACAGCTGAAGAAATTATACAAAGACTACATACACTACTGCATGTACCCATAAGCAAAGTCGAAGTGCCCTACCCAACCAACACTACAGATACATCCTCAGGAAAAAGTCCTTGCGTATTAAAGCAAACCTAAAAATTGGAAGAAGTGACCATATTATTAACAACTATATGCTAATCAACTGGAAAACGTGGAAGACATGGATAAATCCCAGGATACATGCAACCTACCAAGACTGAGTCAGAAAGAAATAGAAAACCTGAACAGGCCAGTAGTGAGTAATGGGATTGAATCTGTAACAAAGTCTCCCAACAAAATCAAAACAATGCCCAGGATCACCTGGCTTCACTGCTGAACTCTATGAAAGTTACAAAGAAGAACTAATATCATTTCTCAAACTATGCCAAAAAATTCAAGAGGAGGGAATTCTCCCTAACTCATTCTACAAGGCCAGCATTACCCTGATACCAAAACCTGACAAGGACTCAACAAAAAAGCAAAACTGCCGGCCAATATCACTGATGATCACAGATGCAAAAATCCTCAACAAAATACTAGCAAACCAAATCAAACATCACATCAAAAAGATAATACGTCATGATCAAGTGGGATATACCCCAGGGATGCAATGATGATTTAACCCATGCAAATCAGTAAACATGAAACATGCCATCAATAGAATGAAGGACAAAAGCTACATGATCACCTTAATAGATGCAGAGAAAGCATCTGATAAAAAAGCATACGATAAAATTCAACATCTTGGGGTGGCTGGCAAGATACTTGAATAGGAACAGCTCTGGTCTGTGACTCCCAGAAAGATCAATGCAGAAGGTGGATGATTTCTGCATTTCCAACTGAGGTACCCAGTTCATCTCGCTAGGACTGGTTAGACAGTGGGTGCAGCCTATAAAGGGTGAGCTGAAGCAGGGTGGGCTATTGCCTCACCTGGGAAGTTCAAGGGGTTGGGGAACTCCCTCACCTAGCCAAGGGAACCCATGAGAGAGTGTGCCGTGAGGAACAGTGCACTCCAGCCCAGATACCACGCTTTTCCAATGGTTTTTGCAAGCCGTAGACCAGGAGATTCCCTCTGGTGCCTACGCCACCAGGGCCCTGGGTTTCAAGCACAAAACTGGGCGGCTGTTTGGGCAGACACTGAGCTAGCTGCAGGAACTTTTTTTCATACCTCGGTGGTGCCTGGAATGCCAGCAAGACAGAACCGTCCGCTCCCCTGGAAAGGGGGCTGGAAGCCAGGGAGCCAAAGTGGTCTAGCTCCACAGATCCTACTTCCACAGAGCCCAGCAAGCTAAAATCCACTGGCTTGAAATTCTCGCTGCCAGCACAGCAGTCTGAAGTCAACCTGGGACACTTGAGCTTGGTGATGGGAAGGGTGTCCACCATTACTGAGGCTTGAGTAGGCAGTTTTCCTCTCACAGTGTGAACAAAGACACTAGGAAGTTCGAACTGGGTGGAACCCACAACAGCTCGGCAAAGCCACTGTAGCCAGACTGCCTCTCTAGATTCCTCCTCTTTCTCCCTAAGACAGAGTACCTGGGGGAAGGGGTGGCTGTGGGCACAACTTCAGCAGACTTAAATGTTCTTGTCTGCCCACTCTGAAGACAGCAGCAAATCTCCCAGCACAGCATTCAAGCTCTGATAAGGGACAGACTGCCTCCTCAAGTAGGGTCCTGACCCCTGTGCCTCCTGACTGGGAGACACCTTCCAGCAGGGCTTGACAGACACCTCATACAGGAGAGCTTTAGGCTGGCATCTGGCAGGTGCCCCTCTGGGATGAAGCTTCCAGAGGAAGGAACAGGCAGCAATCTTTGCTGTTTTGCACCCTCCACTGGTGATACCAAGGTAAACAGGGTCTGGAGTGGACCTCCAGAAAATTCCAGGGGCCTGACTGTTAGAAAGGAAACTAACAAACAGAAAGGAATAGCATCAACATCAACAAAAAGGACATCCATACAGAAACCCCTTTGGAAGGTCACCAACATCCAACACCAAAGGTAGATAAATCCATGAAGATGAGGAAAAACTAGCACAATAATGCTGAAAATTCCAAAAACCAGAATGCCTCTTCTCCAAAGGATCACAACTCCTCGTCAGCAAGGGAACAAAACTGAACTGAGGATAAGTTTGATGAACTGACAGAAGTAGGCATCAGAAGGTGAGTAATAAACTCCTCTGAGCTAAAGGAGCATGTTCCAACCCAATGCAAGGAAGCTAAGAACCTTGAAAAAAGGTTAGAGAAATTGCTAACTAGAATAATCAGTTTAGAGAACATAAATGACCTGATGAAAAACACAGCACAAGAACTTCCTGAAGCATACACAAGTATCAGTTGCTGAATCAACCAAGCAGAAGAAAGGATATCACAGATTGAAGATCAACTTAATGAAATAAAGTATGAAGATAAGATTAGACAAAAAAGAATGAAAAGGAAAAAATGAAGTCTCCAAGAAATATGGGACTATGTGAAAAGACCAAACCTACATTTGATTGGTGTACCTGAAAGTGACAGGGAGAATGGAAGCAAGTTGGAAAACACTCTTCAGGATAAGGAGAGCTTCCCCAACCTAGCAAGACAGGCCAACATTCAAATTAAGGAAATACAGAGAACACCACAAAGATATTCCTCAAGAAGAGCAACCCCAAGACAAATAATCATCAGATTCACCAAGGTTGAAATGAAGGAAAAAATGTTAAGAACGGCCAGAGAGAAAAGGCTGGTTAACCCACGAAGGGAAGCCCATCAGATTAACAGCAGATCTCTCTGCAGAAACCCTATAAGCCAGAAGAGAGTGGGGGCCAATATTCAACATTCTTAAAGAATTTTTAACCCAGAATTTCATACCCAGCCAAACTAAACTTCATAAGCAAAGGAGAAATAAAATCCTTTACAGAAAAGCAAATGCTGAGAGATTCTGTCACCACCAGGCCTGACTTATAAGAGGTCCTGAAGGAAGCACTAAATATGGAAAGGAAAAACTGGTAGCAGCCACTGCAAAAACATACCAAACTGTAAAGACCATCGACACTATGAAGAAACTGTGTCAAGTAATGGGCAAAATAACGAGCTAGCATCATAATGACAGGATCAAATTCACACATAACAATATTAACCTTAAATGTAAATGGGCTAAATATCCCAATTAAAAGACACAGACTGGCAAACTGAATAAAGTCAAGACCATTGCAGTGCTGTATTCAGGAGACCCAACTCATGTGCAAAGACACACATAGGCTCAAAATAAAGGGATGGAAGAATATTTACCAAACAAATGGAAAGCAAAAAAAACAAAAACAAAAACAACCAGGGGTTGCAATCCTAGCTGCTGATAAAACAGGCTTTAAACCAAGAAAGACCAAAAGAGACAAAGGGCATTATTATATAATGGTGAAAGGATCAATGCAACAAGAGCCGACTTTCCTAAATATATATGCACCCAATACAGGAATACCCAGATTCATAAAGCAAGTTCTTAGAGACCTACAAAGAGGCTTAGACTCCCACACAATAATAGTGGGAAATTTCAATACCCCACTGTCAATATTAGACAGATCAATGAGACAGAAAAGTAACAAGGATATTCAGGACTTGAACTCAGCTCTGGACCAAGTGGGCCTAATAAACATCTACAGAACTTTCCACCCCAAATCAACAGAATATACATTCTTCTCAGCACCACATCACATTTATCCTAAAATTGACCACATAATTGGAAGTAAAGCACTCCTCAGCACATGCAAAAAAACCAGAAATCATGACAAACAGTCTCTCAGACCACAGTGCAATCAAATTAGAACTCAGAATTAAGAAACTCACTCAAAGCCACACAACTACATGGAAACGGAACAACCTGTTCCTGAATGACTACTGGATAAATAACAAAATTAAGCAGAAATAAATAAGTTCTTTGAAACCAATGAGAACAAAGACACAATATACCAGAATCTCTGGGACACAGCTAAAGCAGTGTTTAGAGAGAAATTTATAGCACTAAATGCCCACAGGAGAAAGTGAGAAAGATCTAAAATCAACACCCTAATAACACAATTAAAAGAACTAGAGAGGCAAGAGCAAAGAAATTCAAAAGCTAGCAGAAGACAAGAAATAGCTGAGATCAGAGCAGAACTGAAGGAGATGGAGATGCAAAAAACCCTTCAAAAAAAGTCAGTGAATCCGGGAGCTGTTTTTTTTTGAAAAGATTAACAAAACAGTCCTCTAGCCAGACTAATAAAGAAGAAAAGGGGGAAGAATCAAATAGACACAATAAAAAATGATAAAGCGGATTTCACCACTGAACCCACAGAAATACAAACTACCATCAGAGAATATAATGAACACCTCTAGGCAAATAAACAGGAAAATCTAGAAGATATGGATAAATTCCTGGACACATACACCCTTCCAAGATTAAACCAGGAAGAAGTCGAATCCCTGAATAGACCAATAACAAGGTCTGAAATTGAGACAGTAATTAAATAGCCTNAAAAAAAAAAAAAAAAAAAAACAAACAAAACCCAGGACAAAATGGATTCACAGCCGAACTCTACCAGAGGTACAAAGAGGAGCTGGTACCATTCCTTCCAAAACTATTTCAAACAACAGAAAAAGGGGGACTCCTCTCTAACTCATTTTATGAGGCCAGCAGCATCCTGATACCAAAATATGGCAGAGACACAACAAAAAAAGAAAATGTCAGGCCAATATCCCTGATGAACATCAAAGTGAATATCCTCAATACTGGCAACCAAATCCAGCAGCACATCAAAAAGCTTATCCACCATGAACAAGTCGGCTTCATTCCTGGGATGTAAGGCTGGTTCAACATATGCAAATCAATAAACATAATCCATCATGTAAATAGAACCAATGACAAAAACCACATGATTTTCTCAATAGAAACAGAAAAGGTCTTCAATAAAATTCAACACTCACTCATGCTAAAATCTCTCAAAAAATTAGGTATTGATGGAACGTATATCAAAATAGTAAGAGCTATTTATGACAATCCCACAGTAAATATCATACTGAGTGGGCAAAAAGCAGGAAGCATTCCCTTTGAAAACTGGCACAACACAAGGATGGCCTCTCTCACCACTCCTATTCAATATAGTATTGGAAGTTCTGGCCAGGGCAATCATGCAAGAGAAAGAAATAAAGGGTATTCAAATAGGAAGAGAGGAAGTCAAATTGTCTCTGTTTGCAGATGACATGATTGTATATTTAGAAAACACCACTGTCTCAGCCCAAAATCTCCTTAAGCTGATAAGCAACTTCAGCAAAGTCTCAGGATACAAAGTAAATGTGCAAAAATCACAAGCATTCCTCTACACCAATCATAGACAAACAGAGCTAAATCATGAGTGAGCTCCCATTCACAACTGCTACAAAGAGAATAACATACCTAGGAATACAACTTACTTACAAGGGATGTGAAGACCTCTTCAAGAACTACAAACCATTGCTCAGGGAAATAAGAGAGGACATAAACAAATGGAAAAACATTCCATGCTCCTGGATAGGAAAAATCAATATCGTAAAAATGGCCATACTGCCCAAAGTAATTTATAGATTCAACGCTATCCCCAGCAAGCTACCAATGACTTTCTTCACAGAATTGGAAAAAAACTACTTTAAATTTATATGGAGCAAAAAAAGAGCCCATATAGCCAAGACAATCCTAAGCAAAAAGAACAAAGCTGGAGGCATCATGCTACCTGACTTCAAAATATACTACAAGGCTACAGTAACCAAAACAGCATGGTACTAGTACGAACACAGAGATGCAGACCACTGGAACAGAATAGAGGCCTCAGAAATAATACCACACATCTACAACCATCTGATATTTGACAAACCTGACAAAAACAAGCAATGGGGAAAGCATTCCCTATTTAATAAATGGTGTTGGCAAAACCAGCTAGCCATATGCAGAAAACTGAAACTAGACCCCTTTCTTATATGTCTTATACAAAAATTAACTCAAGATGTATTAAAGACTTAAATGTAAGACCTAAAACCATAAAAACCCTAGAAGAAAACCTAGGCAATACCATTCAGGACACAGGCATGGGCAAGGACTTCATGACTCTATATTACCAAAGCAATGGGAACAAAAGCCAATATTGACAAATGTGATCTAATTAAACTAAAGAGCTTTTACACAGCAAAAGAAACTATCGCCAGAGTGAACAGGCAACCTACAGAACGGGAGAAAATTTTTGCATCTATCCATCTGACAAAGGGCTAATATTCAGAATTTACAAGAAACTTAAACAAATTTATAAGACAAAAACAACCCCATCAAAAAGTAGGCGAAGGATATGAACAGGCACTTCTCAAAAGAAGACATTTATATGGACAACAACATACGAAAAAAAGCTCATCATCACTGGTCATTAGAGAAATGAAAATCAAAACCACAATGAGATACCATCTCACACCAGTTAGAATGGTGATCATTAAAAAGTCAGGAGACAGCAGATGCTGGAGAGGATGTGGAGAAATAGGAATGTTTTTACACTGTTGGTGGGAGTGTAAATTAGTTCAACCATTGTGGAAGACAGTGTGGTGATTCCTCAAGGATCTAGAGCTAGAAATATCATTTGACCCAGTAATTCCATTACTGGGAATATACTCAAAGGATTATAAATCATTTACTATAAACACACATGCACATGTGTATTTATTGCAGCACTGTTCACAACAGCAAAGACTTGGAACCAACCCAAATGCCCATCAATGATAGACTGGATAAAGAAAATGTGGCAAATATACACCATAGAATACTATGCAGCCATAAAAAAGGATGAGTTCATGTCCTTTGCAGGGACACAGATGAAGCTGGAAACCATCATTGCCAGCAAACAAACACAGGAACAGAAAACCAAACACCGCATGTTCTCACTAACAAGTGGAAGTTGAACAATGAGAACACATGGACACAGGGAAGGGAACATCACACACCAGGGCCTGTCAGTGGGTGGGGAGCTAGGGAAGAAATATCATTAGGAGAAATATCTAATGTAGATGATGGGGTGATGGGTGCGGCAAACCACCATGGCACGTATACCTAAGTAACAAACCTGCACGTTCTGCACATGTATCCCAGAATTTAATGTATAATAAAAGAAAAAAGAGCAAACGTGTAACACAGAAATTCCAATGGGTCAGGTTGAAACATTTCCATTTTCATCCATAATTTTAGCAGTATGATGACATAGCTCAAAAGGAAAATAGGATATTCTACTTTCATATATTCAGATAGAAATATATAGTTCAAGGTATCAAAAAAAAATCCAACATCTCTTCATGATAAAAACTCTCAATAAACTAGGCATAGAAGGAACATCCCTCAACATGATAAAAGCTATTTATGACAAACCCACAGCTGACATCATACTGAATGGGGAAAAACTAAAAGCCTTTCCTCTAAGAACTAGAAAACTCTTACCACTCCTATTCAACATAGTAGTGGAAGGATGCCCACTTTCAGTACTCCTATTCAACACAATACTGGAAGTCCCAGCCAGGGCAATCAAGCAAGAGAAACAAACAAAAGGCATCCAAATTGAAAAACAGGAAGTCAAATTATCCCTCTTTGCAGATGATATGCTCTTATATCTACAACACCCTAAACACTCCACCAAAAAAACTCCTAGATCTGACAAATATATTCACTAAAGTTGAAGAATAGAGAATCAACAAAAATCAGTACTGTTTCTATGCACCAATAATGAACTTGGTGAAATAAAACTTTATGAAGAAGGCAATCCCATTTGCAATAGTTATGAAAAAATAAAATATCAAAGAATAAATTTAACAAGGAGGTGAAAGCCTCATACAAGGAAAACTACAAAACACTGAAGACAGAAACTGAAGATAACATAAAGATATGGAAAGACACATGGTCATGGATCATAAGAATGTACATTATTAAAATTACCATAAGCCCAAAGCGATTTACAGATTCAATGCAATCTATATCAAAGTACCAATGCCATTTTTCATGGAAACAGAAAAAACAATCCTAAAATTAGTATTTAGGAACCAAAAAAAGAGTCCAAATAGCCAAAGCAATCCTGAGCAAAAAGAACAAAGCTGGAGGCATCACACTACCTGACTTCAAAACATATTAGAAGGCTACGGTAACCAAAAAAGCATGATTTTGTATAAAAACAGATAAAAGATCAAAGGAATAGAAAAGCCAGACATTGATCCATGTATATACAGCCACACATGTATGCCAACTGATTTTCAACAAAGGTGCCAAGAACGTACACTTGGGAAAGGACGCTCTTCAATAAATGGTATCGGGAAAACTGAATATCCATATGTGGAAGCATTAAACTGGTCCTCTGTCTTCCATCATACACAAAAATCAACCAAGACAGATTAAAGACTTAAATTTAAGACCCAGAATTATAAACCTACTAGCAGAAAACATAGGGGAAAAACTTCAGAACACTGGTCTTGGAAAAGATTTTATGGCTAACACCTCAAAAGGACAGGCAACAGAAAGAAAAATGAACAAATAGAACTATATTAAACAAAAAAAGCTTTTGTACAGCAAAAGAAATAATCAGCAGAGTGAAGAGACAACAGGTTGAATGGGAGAAAATAGCTGCAAACTATTTATCTGATAAGGGAATAATATCTAGAATGTACAACGATCTCAACAGGAGATATACAAATAATCCCCTTAAAAAGTGAGCAGAGGACATGAATAGCCATTTCTCAAAAGAAGACATACAAATGGCCAAGAGGTATATGAAAAAAATGCTCGACATCATAGAAATGTAAATAAAAGCTACAATGAGATATCATGTTTGATACAATGAGATAACCAGTTTGAATGGTTACTAAAAACACAAAAAATAGCAGATGCTGGCTAGGATGATAAAAATAAACACTTATACACTGTTGGTGGGAATGTAAACCAGTGCAGCTACTATGGAAACCAGTGTGGAGATTTCTCCAAAAACTAAAAATTGAACTACCATATAACCCAGCAATCCTATTACTGGGTATTTATGAAAAGAAAAGAAATTAGTGTATCAAAGGGATACTTGCACTTGCAAATTTATTGCATCCCTCTTCACAATAGCAAAGATATGGAGTTAACCTAAGTGTCCATCAATGGATGAATGGATAAAGAAAATGCGGTAAACACAATGGAATGCTATTTGACCATGAAAAATAATGAAGTCATGTCTTTTTCAGCAACATGGAATAACTGGAGGTTTTTATGTTAAGTGATACAGGGCAGACACAGAAAAACAAATATCACATGTTCTTACTCACATGCAGGAACTTAAACAGTTGATCTCATGGAGTTAGACAATACCGCAATAGATACCAGAGGCCAGTAAGGGTGTGGGTATGGGGGACGGGGCAGGGAATATGAGAGGTTGGTTAATAGGTACAAATATACAGTTAGATATAATGAATAAGTTCTAATGTTTGATAGAAGACTAGGGTGACTAAAGTTAACAACAGCCTATTATATATTTCAAAATAGCTAGAAGAGAGGATTTGAAATGTTCCTATCACACAGAAATTATAAATTCTTGAGTTGATGGACACCCCAAATATCCTGACTTGTTCATTATACATCTTTGCATGTAACAAAATATCACACGTACCCCATAAATGTGTACAAATATTATGTATCAATTAAATAAAAGATACTAAACAGCTAGCTCTTTTCCCTGCCCCATGGGAGAATAGAGGGAGAAGATGCTGTCTGCAAGCCAGGAAGAGAGCTCTCACCAGAACCTGACCATGCTGGCACCCTGATCTCGGACTTCTAGTCTCCAGAAATGTGAGAAAATAAATTTCTGTTGTTTAAGCCACATCTATGGAATTTTGTTATGGCAGCCTGAGTTAAGACAAATGATCTCAAATTAATAACCTAGTTTAGTAACTTAACTTTCCACCTTCTGGATCTAAAGTTAAGTTACTGAGTTAGGTTATTCAGATATTAAACCAACCTTGTGTTTCTGGAA
Organism: Cebus imitator; assembly: GCF_001604975.1. NCBI lineage: Eukaryota > Metazoa > Chordata > Mammalia > Primates > Cebidae > Cebus > Cebus imitator. The sequence continues at coordinate 989,827 of NW_016107891.1, read as the reverse complement.
TAAATCCCACTGCATCATGGTGTATAGTCCTTTTTGCACATTGTTGGATTTATCCTGCTAGTATTCTGTTGAGGATTTGTTAAATGTAGGTGACATTTAACAAATGTTAAANAAAAAAAAAAAAAAAAAAAAAAGGGTTAACTAAATGCAAAGCTAGCAGTAGGAAGGAAATAAATATTAGAGTGAAAAAACTTAAATAGAGAACAGAAAAACTATAGAGAAAAAAATCTATGAAACCAGAAGTTGGTTCTTTAGAAGGATCAATAATATTGACAAACCTTTACACAGAATGACCATGCAAAACAGAGAGAAAACTCAAATTACTAAAATCAGGAATGAAAGAGGAGACACTACCATCAACCTTACAAAATGAAAATGATCTTAGGGGAATACAGGAGTATGTAAATAAATTAGGTAACTTAGATGAAATGCATAAATTCTTAGAAAGATACAAACTGCCAAACAGACTGAAGAAGAAATAACAAGTCTGAACAGAGCTACAGCAAGTATAGAGACTGAATCAGTAACTTCAGGCTGGGCAGTGGCTCACACCTGTAATCCCAGCACTTTGGTAGGCCGAGGCAAGTGGACTGCTTGAGCCCAGGAGTTTGAGACTAGCCTGAGCAACATGGTAAGACCTTGTCTCTACACACACACACCACACACCACACACACACGCACACGCACACGCACACACAAAACAAAACAAAACAAAACAAAACAAAAATTAGCTGGGCGTGGTGGCACATGCCTACAGTCCCAGCTTACTTGGGAGGTTGAGGTGGGAAGATCACCTGAGCCCAGGAGGTAGAGGCTGCAGGTGACCCTCCCACCAAAGGAATGAAAGAGGAATGAGACAGAATCATGTCACTGCACTCCAGCCTGAGTGGCAGTAAGACCTCCATCTCAAGAAAAAAACAAAAAAACTTCGCACAAAGAAAAGCGCAAGCTCAGATGGCTTCAAAGGTGAATTCTACCAAACATTTCCAGAAGAATTAATAAAAAACTTTCACAAACTGTTTCCAAAATAGAAGAAAAGGGGAACACTTCTTAACGCATTCTATGAGCCCAACATTACGCTGGTATCAAAACCAAACAAAGACATCACAAGACAATGACAGACCAACACCTGTTATGAATACAGACATTTAACAAATCCTCAACAGAATAATAGCAGGATGAATCCAGCAATATGCAAAAAGGACTATAAACCATGATGCAGTGGGGTTTTAGAAACACAGTGCGTTGGTTTAATATGTGAAAATCAATTATTATAATACATCATGTTAATAAAGAACAAAAACCATCATTTCAATAGATGTAAAAAAAAAAAATTGACAAAATCCAATACTGTTTAATGATAAAACCACTCAACAAATGAGAAAAAGAAACTTCCTCAACCTGATAAAGGACATCTATGAAAAAACCACAGCTAACCTCACACTCAATTGTGACTCTTCAAGATCTCCCTAAGAGCAGAAATAAGACAATGACGTCCATTCTTACCACTTCTATTCAACATTACGCTGGAGGCTCTAGCTAGGGCAATTAAGCAGTAAAAAATGAAAAGCATCCAGATTGAAAACGAAGAATTAAATCTATCTCTATTTCCAAGTAGCATGATCCTATATATAGCAAATCCTAAGGAAACTATTAAAAAGCTATTAGAACTAATACATGAGATGAACAAGGTTGTATGATACAAGACCAATTTACAAAAACCAATAAAATTTCTGTACACTAGTACTGAACAATCCAAAAATGAAAGAGAAAAATTCCATTTACGATACCATAAAAAATACTTAGGAACAAGGCAAGAAGGATGTGAGAAGAGATATTGTTAAAGAAAAATTATTCTGACACTTGTTAAAAAAATGGTAAGGCAGATTTTGAGATTACTGCAATAGGGGTCAAGGCTATCACAACGGAGGAGAGAGATTGAGCTCAACTCCTAATACAACCAAGACCAGTGGGGATTTGTGGCCAATGAACAGAGTGAGGAGGTCAGAGGATAGAAAATAACTAAGAGGAGACATCAAGGGCAAGGGGATTCTCTCTAAACTGGCCTAACAGGATTCCTGGTAAAAGCTGGCCAGACTTATATATCAAATATAAGGGATGAGGAACTTGATCAGATATCAAGGGTGAGGTATTAGCAGGATTCTTTGCTAAGACTTCCTTAGGCAGGCCAAGAACAGAGCCCAAGGATGAGACCTAGTTTAACAGAGTGCTCAGATGAGCTTGTCTAAAATTTGGTGAAACAGAGTCTTTGTCATGTAAGACTTACACACTGAAAACTACAAAACATTGTTGGAAAAAATTAAAGAAAACCTAAATGAATAGAAAAAAAGTCCATGTTCAGGGATCAGAAGTTTAATATTGTTAAAATGGCTCCCCTAATTGATCTACAGATTTAACAAAATCCCTATCAAAATCCCAGATAGCTTTTTTGCAGAAATTGACAAGCTCACCCTAAAGTTCATGAAAATGAAAGGCACCCAGAATAGTCAAAGCAATTTTGAAAAAGAATAAAGTCAGAAGACTAATATTTCCTGATTTTAAAACCTACTACCAAGCTATAATAATCATGACAGTGTGGTACTGGCATAAAGATAAACTGAACAGAACTAAAGGCCCAGAAATAAAACCATACATCCATTGATAATCAATTTTTGATAAGAATGCTAAGATCATTCTACAGGGAAAGAAAACCTTTTCAGCAAATGGTTCTGGAGCAACTGTATATACATATTCAAGTGAATGAAGTTGGATCTCTTCTTTATCCCACACATAAACGTTGACTTAAAATAGATCATAGAAACGTAAGAGCTAAAACTAGTCTTTGAAGAAAATATAGAAGTAAATCTTCATGATCTTGGCTTAGGCGATGGTTTCTTAGAAATGATATCCAAAGCAAAAACAACTAAAGAAAAAAACAAATTGAACCTCATAAAAAACAAATCGAACCTCATTTTTTAATAGCTTAATTGAAATATAATTCACATATCCTACAGTTTACCCATTTAAAGTATACAGTCAATGGTTTTTACTATATTCATAGAAATGTATAACCATTACTGCAATCAATTTTAGAATATTTTTATCATCCCTAAATGAAACCATGTACCTGTTTGTAGTTTCCACATTTTGATTATTAATCCCATTTCTAATAATCTCAAGAAAATAAGGAAAACATAATAGGCACAAAAACATAACAGTATTGTTACTGTAGCACAAACTTCTAAATCAGTCCTACTTAAGAGTGTTTGCAACTGACTAAGTCTATAAGCATACTGTTCAGCCCAATTGACATTATTTTTATAGCAAGAGGGTCTTAATGAAGGAAGCACAACACTGATTGACATTCTTAGGCAAGCTCCTTATCTAGCTGCAAAACAGCACTCTGAGTAAACACTGCGCTACAGAACCTATGCGTCCAAAATTCAGGAAATAATTATTTGGCTCTTACTATGTGCCAGGAACTCTGTAGTATGTACAAAGTCTTCATATATGTTACCTCTTTTATACTGGTAACGTTAAGTTCTGTTATCATTTCCTTATTGCAGACTAGAAAATAAAACTTGGGTTAGAGGATGCTTAAGGGCTAACAGCAGGTGGGAAAAGAAATTGAGACTCGAACTCAGGTACAGAGAAGTTCAAATCTTGATTACCGTACTAGATTGCCTCTACAAACCTGAATATAAACTATGATTATAACTACATATGTATACATGTGGATACAAATTTAAAGGAAAGAAAATGGAAAATAATCTTTAGGATGGTGAGATCAAGAGTAAGTATTTTAAGAGGTCTTTTCATGATTTGTAACTGTTCTAGGGATAAATGTAAAAGTACTTCAAATAGTAAATTCAAGATCATACATGGACATTTGTGAAATTTAACAATGTCTCAATTAAACATTTTATTAGGCAATTATGTAATCATTTTCATTCAATTTTGTAAAAGTTTTGCCCTTAGAAGACACATTTAAAAGAGTTATTTTCAAACTCGAGTATGCATTGGAATCCTCTGGAGAACTTGTGAAAATAGATTGGTGGGTCCCACCCCTAGTTTCTGACTCAGCAAGTCTGGAGTAGGCCGAAAATTTGCATTTCTAAGAGGTTCACAGGTGACGCTGATGTTGCTAGTCCAGGGACCACACTGTGAGAACCAGGGCTTTTTGAAAACTAGCATTGGGTGGGTGCGGTGGCTCATGTCTATAATTTCTGCACTTTGGGAGTCCAAAGCAGGAGGATGGCTTGAGGCCAGAAGTTCAAGACCAGCCTAGGCAACATACTGAAACCCCATTTCTCTCTCTATATATTTTAAAAATAAATAAATAGAAAATAAAATTTAAAAAACTAGCAGAATCCTAAATCTAAATACCACTGCATAAACCAATTGAAAATACACTTGAAGCATTTTTCTGGATTATTTTAATGTGCTAAACAGGCTCCTGATAAAATGAATCTGGGCCATTAGATGGAAATTATAACATAGTTTATTTTTTTGGAAGTAAACAACAGTTTTTTGGTCCAATTATTTCTTTTAATCAAGAACCACAAACTTTCTAAGAAGGTCAAAAAGTTATATTTTAGCAGTCTAATGATAGTATCAGCTATCTGGGTATCTCCAGCCAAAACTGACCAAATTACTCTAAACTGCTGAAATATCATAAGGTTCTTAGAAATTAGTCTTGCTAAGCAAATAATAAATTTAGAATGAAGAACAGTTGCAAATACTAAGAAGAAACCATTTGCACAAGCAGACAGCTGACAGTCTCAGCTGACAATTAACTTCCAATGGTAAGAATAAGGAAGTGCTATTTCGGCTTCTCTAGAATAATTTGACCTCAGTCAAGTAATCTGTTATCATTTTTGCCCACATGCATGAAATTATGCCATGAAACATACCTATGTTTCTGACCATAATTCCTTTCAGTTCATCCACTTGGGCTTGAGTCTCCATCACTTTGTCTAGGCCCTTATTCTCGGAGTGATGCTTCTATAAGAAAATAGATTTTAACTTATGGTATCCACACATTATTTACAATAGGATAACAAAAATAAGAGGAATGACAATTTACACCGAGGAATGCTATAAAATTATGTCTCTATTGATATAAAAGATATATGTCACTTTCCTGGAAAAATGTTATAATACCTACAAAAAATATGGGCAGCATAAAAAATGCTTCCATATAAACTGTAAGTATATAGTCTAAAAATATTACCTTATTTTAAATAAATTAAAACTAAATATTATATCAAACATATATGTGACTTGTGGGGCTGAGGTTGTGGGGGGGTACATATGATCTGTGCTCAGACAGGGAAGAAAGGAGAAAAAGAAGACTATAGTTGAGGCAGTGGGGGAAAGAATGCTGCAAAATTGTTCCCCACTTCTTGAGTATGATGAGGTAGGGGCTGGACCAGCTTCTTAGCATCTGTTCTTGTATCTGCTAGGATCATAGCATATAAACTGTTTTTATTAGCTTATCACATGATCTAGAATCTAAGAAAGACACAGAAAATACATATTTTGAAATTATTATCCATAGTTAACAATTACAGGGTGCTTAATACACAATGTTCCAGTCACTTCATTGTGTTAAGTGTTTCAAACAGGGGATATTATTTAATCCACCCCAAAACTCTATGAAACGATGCTATTATTATCTCAATTTACAGCTGAAGGAAAAGGCAGAGATTCGTTCAGAGGGTCACATAGATCTGGAGCTAATGACAAATTGATTAATTTGAATGTTTTGTTTCTAGCTGACCCTATTTACTTTTGACTAAGCACTGGTATTTTTGTATAGTTCTACAGAGATGAACATTTCTCTGTGGGGAGTATGAAACAAACCAACTGCTCGAATAATAAAGGTTTATAAGTAACCAGTTTAAAGGAACTTTATTGTCAGAAGTGTGTGTGTGTGTGTGTGTGTGTGTGTGTGTAAAATTTAGAAATGTAATACTCAGAATATTAAAAACACAGAAGTTAAGGTATTCAATTACAATACCTCTTTTTTTTTTTTTAACTCGCAACAAAATCATAGCTAGAGCTTAGGTATTTATACTCAAATAGTTTCATGGATAAAAGGAAAGCATTTTGAAAGGTGTCTCACATCATGAAAATATAGATTAAAACCACAATGAGATGCCATTACGCATCGACTGGAATGGAAAAACTTAAACAGACCACAGTAAGTGTTGGCAAGGACGCAGAGACACTGAAACTACTGGTGAGAATATAAAATGGTACAACCACTTTGGGAAAAAAATATGATTTAAAAAAAAAATTATACATTACCTACCATATGACCTAGCAATTCCATTCCTAGGTATTTATCAAAGAGAAATAAGAACATATGTCCACACAAAGACTTGTACATGGAGGTTCATAGCAGCTTTATTTGTGACAGCTGAAAACTGGAAGCAACCCAAACATCCAGCAACAGATGAATGGATAAACAAATTGTGGTACATGCATATAATACTACTCAGCAAAATGGGGAACAAACTACTGATTTATACAACATGGAAGAATATCAAAAGCCTTACACTGAGTGAAACAAGACACAAAAAAAATCATACAGTATATACTGTATGATTCTATCTACAGAAAGTTCTATAAAAGACAAAACTAATTTATAGTGAAAGAAAACAGATCAGTAGTTGCCTGGGGCAGAGTGTTGGGGAGGGGACCAACTGGTAAGGGCTTTTTGAGGGAATTTTTAGGGTGATGAAAATGCTGTCTTGAGTACAGTGGTATTCCACAGGTATATACGCATGTAAAGCCTCACTGAACTGACAATTAGGAATTCATACAGGTGAAGAGAGTTTGAGTTTCAAATTATTAATTTGGGTTGTTGGAAAATTAAATCTGCCTCATGGAAGGGTAGACAGGTTAAAAGATCATTTGGCATGTTGAACACATTTAAGCATTAGATGGGTAGTTGAGCTAGATGATCGTCAATGTTCTTCCAATCATGAGATACTCTGACCACTATTAATAGAGAATACAGGGAATATCACTGTTTTCTACTTTAAAATGGCCCCTTTACATTTTTTTTTAATCAGAGAAGTTTTATTATGTTGACTTACAGTAACACAATCAGAAAACTATATTGCAGGTCAGGGGCCCCTAGATTCAGTGTTTGAAAGTAATGAATTATGAATCAAAATACCTTATCGTGAGAAAGATCTTACCAGCTGTGCAGCCAAGACACTTGAGAACTCACTATTCATGGCATATGGAAGTGCTGTCTGTGCTCTTGAACCATAGGTAGTCTGGAACCTCTTCTTTATCTCATTCAGAAAATTAAAGGCTCGGGAACGTTCAAAATCCTGAAAAGAGATCAAGGAAGAATTCACCTTTAGAAAATAAAAAAAGTTGATGTAAGTGATTAAGAACAACAATAAAAACAGATAATATTTACTGAGCAACGATTCTATGAGGAAGAACTGGCATTGATCCTATCTTAAAGATAAGTAAAGAATGGCTCTGAAAAAGTAACTAACTTGTCCAAATGTCCAATAACTAGTAAATGAAAGAGCTGAGAGTGAGTCCAGATGTATCAGGTCACTGACAACAGAAGATAATGATACCTAGGTTATCAACTTCTTAATGTCAGGAATTGGGTTTTACTTCTTCCATATATTTCATAGGATCTATTAGAAGGCCCAACACAAGAATATGTTTAAAAAACCCATAATAATCATATAGTCTTTCACACACACAGATAATACTACTGACATTAACTTCCAATTGAAGTTTTTCAATAGTGGTGGCACATTTGAAAACATCAAGTAACATACTCATGTCTAATCCCAGCCAGTCAAAAAGTATGTGTGTTCTCTAGAAGAATGCCTGAGAGGAAAAAAAAAATGAATGTCTATATGTTTATTTATGTATGTTTATGTGTATATCAATTATAGCTCGAGATATATGAGGCTCAAATCTATCCCAGATTTCATAATATTTTTCATCTACTCCAAGCTCTTTCACATCAGTCATTTCACATATAGCTGGATTTTTCCTGCTTTTAGAAAATACTGTGAAGCCAAAGATAAAAATCACTGTGATGATCTCTGTGACATTCATTTCCCTTTCATCCAAGATGCTTAGTCTAAGCCAAGGGTTCTTAAATTGGGGTCAATGGTCCAAATTCAAGGGGCCTTCATACTTGGATAGAAAAAAAATCACATCATTTTTATCAATCATTAACTTACATTTCAATTGTGAATATAGGTAGTATATTCATAACTAGAGTAATATTAAATAGTACCTGTAACTGTCACCAACAGAAATATTTTTTCATATACCATCACAGTTATAGATATCTCAAAATACTGTTTACACCCATCATATCAATTATTAGTTATTAGACCCATGACTAGATCTTATTAATGATTTCATAAAGCATATACAAGTTTTAAAAATATTTTGAATATTATACATATTTCAATATAATTGGTTTTGTTAGAATCATGTGTGTTTTATACATTTAAAACCATTCTGGAAAAGGAAAATTAAAAAAAAAAAAAAAAGAAAACAAAAGCATTCTGGGAGTGTCCCACAAGTGATGAGTCTGTGATACAATAAAGATTAGGAACCCTGATCTATGGCAACAATGCCAATTCCATGTCTCTTGTCAGTAGGCACTTTAGAAATGAGCATGCAGCCAATAAGACACGAAAGGAAGTTTACTTTGAAAGCAGAGGGAGGGGAGGGCATGCAGCTGGGAAAAGCTTCCTCATTCCTACAATAAGACACTCAAGAAGATACAGTCCCTCTTCTTTGGACATGAATAAGTAAGTATGTAGCTCTGTGTAACCATAATGGCAACCTGTCTGGGAAGAAGGAGACATTGAGGAAAGCAGAGAAGAGAAAGGACCTTAATGACATCATTAAGCTACTGAGAATTTTGGGCTGAGAGCCGACAAATAGTCAAACCTAACCAATGTAAACTACAGGTTTATATAGCTGATCATAATATATAGTTAATTTTGTTTTTCCAAAGTTCATATACATTAAATAAATCATTATTGATAGGAGTAATGACATTGTCCAATTAAATATTCCAGGTAAACAATTTTTGAGAGGTTTTTGACATCAAATAATTGTAATTATGAACACCAATTCTCACTACGCAATAGATAAATGTAGAAGTTGGAAGAAGCTAAAACTTTACCAAAATTGAGCTGATTTGCACATACCCCAGTACCAAGTTTTCTTATCATTTGCCGCTCTATATGACAAATGCAAAAGATAAAAAATTCCAGCTATGTAAGGTTTGCATCACCTTTACCCACCATAGGTACAGATCAGCAGTCCCCAACCTTTTTGGCACCAGGGACTGGTTTTGTAGAAGACAATTTTTCCATGGACTGGGGGAGGGCGAATGGTTTTAGGATTAAACTGTTCCACCTCAGATCATCAGGCATCAGTTAGATTCTCATAAAGTGTGTGCAATCTAAATCACTCAGATGCACAGTTCACAACACGGTTCGCACTCATATAAGAATCTAATGCTGTTGCTGATCTGACAGGAGGCAGAGCTCAGGTGTTAATGCTTGCTCATAGGCTGCTTACCTCCTGCTGTGTGGCCTGGTTCCTAACAGGCTACAGACCTGTACCGGTCTGCAGCCTGGGGGTTGGGGACCCCTGGTATAGATAATTAAGAACTGACTATATTAACAGTACACATAGTTAAATAGCAATATGTCTTCAAGTTACTTACATCATCAGTGATACAAAGATATACAATCCTGTCTTGGCAGATGTAATGAAACAAATAACTGTAGAATAAAAGATATAAAACTTACTGTGGTTATAAGCAACATCACTTTTACTTCTATCTTCTATCTATGTATAAGCAAGTTCACTACTGCGAATGTTGCCATATTATTTATGGATACAGTCTATTTTCCCTCTTCCCCTTCCCAATATACCTGTTTCTTTCAAGTCAAACTGATAGGAGTAAATAAGAAATAAAAAGAAGATCTCTATTCTGGCTTCACAGCACAACAGCATGTGTATTACCCATTAGAACTATAGCTGCAAAAGCATAATTGGACTCTTAAGGCATGAACAAGAGATAACATCTTAGGAGTAGCATGTAATTAAGAATAACCCCCAATAGGCCATATGGTTTTCTTTGCTTTTTCCTAAGTTCTTAAAGCAAACATCTCTTCTACCAAATTCTGAACATCTGAGTATCTACTTGAGTTAGTTACTGTGCTGGATGCTCAGGATACTAAAAAGCAAAACCACTAAAGTCCCAGTCTTCACAGGGATCATTGTGCAAGGAATTATAGTGCAGCATGGCAAACAGTATGGCAGAAAGTTAAAAGCAGAGTACATGGTACTCTGGGTACGTATTAATAGATGAGGCACAAAATGAAGATTTGCCAAAGGGTAACCAGAAAGATTTCCTGCAACAAGTGACATCTGATTTAAGACCTGAAGAATAACAGATGGCAAGGTAAAGAGTGAACGAAAGGTCAGGCATGGTGGCTCATACCTGTAATCCTAGCACTTTGGGAGGCTGAGGCAGGCAGATCGCTTGAGCTCAGGAGTTCAAGACCAGCCTGGGCAACATGGCAAAACCCCGTCTCTACAAAAATTAGCCAGGTGTGGTGGTGCACACCTATAGACCCAGCTACCTGGGAGGCTGAGGCAGGAGGATCGTTTGAACCCAGGAGGTGGAGGCTGTAGTAAGCCGAGATTGTGCCACTGCACTCCAGCCTGGGTAACGAAGTGAGAACCTGTTTCCAAAAAAAGTAAGCAAAGACTTTTTCCAGAGAGGAGCAGCAAGCATAAAGGCCTAGAAATAAAAGAGCGCAAAACAGATTTAGGAAAGTAAAATTGGTTCACACAGAAAACGTAAATTATTTGGACAGACAAGGCTGGACAAGTAAGCAAAAATCAGGTCATACAAGATTATAAACTGTGCATTGTCCTAAGAATAATGAACAAGTATCTAAAGGTTTTAGCCTAGGAAGGCTGTGATCAGAGTTGCACTTTAAAAAGGACACATTGGCTAGAGTGTGGAACACTGACTCAGAGGAGGACTAGACAGAAGACTACTGCAGTATAACTACTAGGTAAGAAATGAGGAAGGAAATAAACTAAAGTAGAATGGGTTAACAAAGAAAAAGGAACAGAGAAGAGAGATAGGAGGTAGCATTTATAGAACTTGGTGACTGGCATGAGACAGGTTAACTCAATTTTGCCTCCCAGATTTGTACCTTGAGCAAGTGGATAGTTAGATAGGTGTACCTGTTGAATTATATTAATGTTCACATAGAGGCCTGACATGAATTACAAGGAGATATAGGAACTCAGGCAAAATCTTGTCCTCTAATATTCTAAAACTATTTGCACCATTTCCACCAATGACTTCCACATTGCCATATCCAGTAGCTCACTCTGAAACATATGACGGTGTTGACCGCTTCCTTTTGGAAAGTGTTTTCTCTTCACTAGATTTCTTGACATCAGCCTTGCCTGGTGGTATAGACTGAACTGTGTCCTTTCAAAATTCGTATGGTACAGTATGACCATATTTGGAGATAAGGCTTTTGGGAGACACTTAAGGTTAGATGAGGTCATGAGGGTGGGGCCCTCATGATGGGATCAGTGGCTTTAAAAAAAACAGGAAGAAAGAGATCACTCTCTTTCTACCACCTGAGGACACAGCAAGAAGGTGGCCATCTGCCAGCCAGGAAGAAGGCCCTCATCAGGAACTGAATCAGCTGGCACCTCACCCAGTCTCCAGAACTATGAGAAACAAGGTATCTGTTGTTTAGGCCAGTCAGTCTACGGCATTTTGTTACAGCAGCCCAAGTAGGCTAATATACCTGGTTTATATCATATTCTCCTTCTGCTACACTACAGTTTTCTAGCTTTCTTAGCCTCCTGCTTTTTTTCACACTTACTCCCTGGAGGGCAGCATCCACTCTTATGCTTGGTTGTTTGTTTTCAGCTATCACAATTATGCTAATAATTCCCAAATCTCGATCTGACCTAAATCCTGAGCTCCAGAACTACCTACGCTACTGTCTACTAGACATATCCAACTGGACATACCACAGATAGCTTAAACATGACATGCCCAAAATGAAAGTCATCCCTTTCCCCATAAAATTTGTTTCTCCTAAGCCAGACTTGTGAGTCACTCAGTGCACACGCCACAAAAGGTAACAAGGTATGATCCCTGTCATCAAGAAGCCTACAGTCAGGAGACAGAGACAAACAATCATTTCAATTATAATACAGAGAGAGGCCAGGCATGGTGGCTCACACCTGTAACCCAGCACTTTGGGAAGGCCAAGGCGGGCAAACCACCTGAGGTCAGGAGTTCGAGACCAGCCTGGCCAACATGGTGAAACCCCATCTCTACTAAAAAAAACAAAAATTAGCCAGGTATGGTGATGCTCACTGTCATTCCAGCTACTTGGGAGGCCGAGGCAGGAGAATCACTTGAACCAGGGAGGTGGAGGTTGCGGTGAGCTGAGATCGTGCCATCGCACTCCAGCCTGGGAAACAAGAGTGAAACTCCATCTCAAATAATGATAATAATAATAATACAATGTGATAAGTGTTACAATATGAACAAACTAGATGCTATGTAGAATCTTCCAAGTCCCATTAAGAAATTTTACCCCGAGGGCAGAGAGTATCTGTTGAAGGAAGGAACATAATCAGAACTGCCCTTTTAGAGGCATTAAAGTATAAATTAATAAAGTATTTTGTTTGGGGCCTGTAAAGTGAGCAAAAGTTTACAAGGAGGCTTAGGAAGAGAACAGCATTCCTAGAAGATAACAAAAGCGTGAAAAAAAGTATCAAAGCTCGAAATAACACAGATGAGAGAATTGCAGAGTCTTATGGAGATAAGAACAGAAAGGTCAGGAATGTACAAAATGGTGAAGTATGAGTTTGCTTCATTCTAAAAACAGTGGATTTTAGGCAAGAAAGTATCATCACAGGGATGTGAAATACAGACTTAAGGTGGGAGTAACTAAAAGCAGGAAGAACAGTTAGGAGGGGGCTCTAAGAAATGAGAAGTAATGAAGGCCTGAACTAACACTGTAAAAGTTGGGGTAGAGGAGAGGAACTGAATTGAAACACTTCTTGTACGAGAATGGCAAGGATTTGGTGAAGAAGTATGATTCTGAAGTTTTAGGCTTAGCCAATCAAGTGGCCAGTGATGCTATTAAAGATAGGAATAGCAAGATGAAGAACAGATTTCAAGGGGAAAAAGTGTTTAATATACAATAAACTGGAATTAATTATTTTGGTATACAGTAATAAGGTATTTTTTACTGGGATAAAAAATGATTATAGCGAAGAAGATTAAAAAGAAGAAAAAAAGAAGAAAAAAGCATCTTGGTGATGATGGAGTCTCATTCCAGAAGATAGAGGGGGGCACTAGGTAAAGACACAGTTAGAGAGGCATGGCAGACAAATAACATCTCCTTCTGCTATAACTGCATTTTTTTTTTTT
>NW_016107891.1:971369-976199 GCF_001604975.1 Cebus imitator | reverse complement strand
TCACCATGTTGACCAGGATGGTCTCGATCTCTTGACCCTCGTGATCCACCCGCCTCGGCCTCCCAAAGTGCTGGGATTACAGGCGTGAGCCACCGCGCCTGGCCCCTATAACTGCATTTTAATTGGATTACATATTGTAGCCTCCCTTAAAGCTAGATATGGCTGTGACTAAATTCTGGCTCATAATAGATGAGTGGAAGACATATGCCCTATTTTCCAGTCTTGCTTCTAAAAGGATGGCATGCACGTGCTTTCCCTGGACATTTTCCCAGGAACTGCCTAGAAACACACAGATGATAAGTCTAATATATTTTTAGAGAAAGTATAAAGTCAAAATCATAAAAGGCTGGGATTATTTAACCCCTAACCTCTAGGCCTAAGAACCTATGCTGGCAGGAAGAGGACTACAAAATGTGTACAATTCCCAAAGATGATATACTCTTTAACTCCTATTTTGGATGTAGCCAAAAAGGAAGAACTCCCTGGAGAGCAAAGCCAGGAGTCAGAGAAACAAGGTGAGGGAGTTCCTCCAAGAAAACAGAATCACTACCACTCCCCCGTCAGAACAAGGAGGCTTTGAAATTGTGTGAGGCAATAATTATTTGATCATTACTTGAAAGCAATGACTTCTACATGTTTCTCATTTTTCCCTTTTCCTAATGGGAATTTGTAACTCTCATTGAGATGATCCTTTTCTTATCTCACCATTGTCTATCGGGTTAGGCTGGGACAGCAGGGAAAACATATGACTTGCCTTTTAGTTTATGGTCAGTGGACCACACAGGAGACACACCAGGGCCTGATGGAGAGAACTGTGTACCACCTAGACATGCTGGACTTGGAACCAAACACAGTAACTAGATAGGTCTTTGGAGCTACCTCCTCAGAGAAGAGGCATATTCTATGTTTGGGAATAAAGGTTCACTGAGACATCTGGGTGGCCAGAAGAGTACACTGGAGACTGCAACTCATCCCCTGATATCCTATAACTTCCTCCAGAGTAACAGAGTTTTAGTTGAGCCCACGACTACATAGCCAGAGATGACAATTCCTGGCCTCCCTTCTAGCTAGGTTGGCTAAATGCCTGCATAGAGAACAATAAGATGTTTAAGTGGAAACTTCTCAACAATATAATATCAGGCCACTTCTGGGCCCTGTCTTTAAAATTACTGACAAGCACTGGGATATAACAAGCACCAAAGGAGCTGCGTTGGCCAGAGATGGAAAATGCGAATTGCTCTGGGAATTAGGGAATTGGAAATGGCAGTCACCCCAACAGCCCAAACCACTCATCTCTGGACTATCTCATTAATATTAATACTGTATCTTGGGTCTCTCTCACAGCAGCTTACAGTGGATCTTAAACTGTATAAACGGTTAGCCATAGAAAGTAATAAGGACCTCCTTCTATGATGAGAACTAAGGAAGTAAGGCTAGAATAAGTAACAGAAGATTTTTAAGAGTCAATGGGTAAGGTTGAGGCATTTTTTTTTTTTTTTTTTGAGATAAGTCTTGCTGTGCCACCCAGGCTGGAGTGCAATGGCACGGTCAAGGCTCACTGCAACCTACGCCTCCTGGGTTTAAGCGATTGTTCTACCTCAACCTCTCAAGTAGCTGGTAATACAGTTGCCTGCCACCACACCCGGCTAAGGTGGAGGCACTTTTTAAAACTAATTACTAAGATTTCCCATCTATGCCCTCTCTAATAAGCCACCAGCATGATCTTTCTAAAGCAAAACCTAACTGTGGGCAGGGAGCGGTGGCTCACACCTGTAATCTCAACATTTTGGGAGGCCAAGGCAGGCGGATCACCTGAGGTCAGGAGCTCGAGACCAGCCTGGCCAACATGGTGAAACCCTGTCTCTACTAAAAAAACAAAAAAATTAGCTGGGCATGGTGGTGCACACCTGTAATCCCAGCTATTCAGGAGGCTAAGGCACGAGAATCACCTGAACCTGGGAGATGGAGGTGGCAGTGAGCTGAGATCACACCACTACACTTCAGCCTGGGTGATAGAGTGACACTCTGTCTCAAAATAAATAAATAAATAAATAAAATAAAATAAAATAAATACAAACAAACCTGACCGTGTCACGACCTGACTGAAAACCTTCAACGCCTTCCCACTGCTCGTAGGGTAAAGTCCAAAGTCTTCATATGGCCTACAAGGCCCTACACAACTTTTCTTCTACCCATCTCTCTAGCTTTATTTTCACCATCCTGGGCACCAGTCACAGAGAACAGTCTGCAGTTCCCTCAATATGATCTCATGCCTACATACTTCTCTACCTGCTGTTCCTTCTGCTTGGAATACCATCCTCCTATGTACTGCTTTCCACCCTCCCACCCCTGACATCGTGGATTTGACTGTCTACCCTCATTAAGCTATAACCCTTAAGAGGGCGAATATTACATTTCTTGTTATATCCCCAGCACCAAGCAGAGTACCTGGCAATAGTTAAGTGCTCAGTAAATATTCACTGAAAGAATAAACAAAGAAACATTATCTATCTTATCTGAATCATTTCACATATCATACAGCTCTAGAGAAAAGTCATTTTTACATTTAACATTTCCATATCTTTCTTCAAAATAAAATAATAACACTTCAATAACAGAATAAAATAATTACAAGATACATTTATAAGTAATAAAACCAAATATTTTCTAAGCTGGTGAAGTTTACTATTCTGTCAGCTTATTCAAATTATGTACCTAGAAGCTTATTTTCCACTTTTCTACCATTCTGATTACGATAACAGAATTCCCTTCTTTCATCCCATACCACATCCAGAACAGAACTCACTTGCCATGTGAGTATGTTAGTTTGTTATTTTCAGAAGGTATCTTAGCCAGAATCTGCTCTGTCACCTCCAGGAAGTTTCCTCCACACCAAGCATGTTTGGCAAGGATAGTGGTCCCCCTGGCAACAACAGCAAAAAGAATGGCCATGGCTTCAGTCTATCAAAAGGAAAAAGACACAGATTTAGAATATTTATTTAACATAATCTTTCAAAAGTAACTTAATGTCATTTATCAACATCTACCTGGAGATAGTATCTAACAAGGTAATGTAACATGAAACTGAACAACCAACTTAAAAGCAGGCTTAACAAGTTCAAAGTTTTATACAAACTTACAACCTAAGCCATGCTTGTATGCACACATATAAAGAAACATACAAAACACACACACACAGACACACACACCCCATTGATAGACTCCATTTACAAATTATTACAGCACAAACATATATCGCCCTTTTGAAAAGCAATGACCATAGACAGCAAAGGGACACAAAGATGTCTTCATTCTTTAATGCAGTAATTCCATCCTGAAAATTTATTCTAGAGAAATAGTTCAACAGAAGTTAAGACTCTAGATTCACAAAGATAACTATTAACAATAATAGCCTATATTTATTGTTTACTATGTGCTAAGTACCATTTTAATTACAGCTAGTGCTCGACTTACGACCACGATTGGTTCTGACAGACCGGTGGTAACACGATTTGGTCGTTGAGTAGGCTATACGCACGCGGAGATGGTAGTCCTGCCGGAAGCTGGTCCGCACTGTCGTACGCCCAGCTGGGCAACGTTTGCGCTGCCAGACGCGGAGCAGTAGTGGCTAGCGATTGTGGTCATAAAGTCGAATGGTCGTAAGTTGCATAGATCGTAAGTCGATCAATACCTGTACTTTATAATTATTAATTCATTTAAACCTAACAACTCAATGAGATTATACACTATTATGACACTTTTGTTATAGATGAGAAAACTGAGACGACTTATAAATTTCCCCCAAATTACAGAGCTAGTAAGTGTGGAGCTGCAATTTACACCTAGGCAGTATGAAACACAATAGCAAATTATAAACTGCTTGAGATCAGGGAATGTGCAGATTCCTTATTGGAATATCAGCATGTAACGACAGCACACATTCGTACTGTCTAAATGAAGTTGTTCCCCAGGGTTGTGATCTTGATCATCTTTCTGGAATTCTCCTTACACATACATAGCAAGTTACAGTTTCCAAATTGCTGTCTTATACCTTATTTCCCTTGATACTAAAGCCTTCCTAACTAAGGATGCCACTGTTCTTTTTTTTTTTTTTTTTTTTTTTTTTTTTTTTTGAGGCAAGGTCTTGCTCTGTTGCCCAAGCTCCAGGCTAGAGTGCAGTGGTGTGATCTCAGCTCACAGCAGCCTCCATTTCTCTGGCTGAAGTGATCCTCCAACCTCAGCCTCTGAGGTATCTAGGACTACAGGTGTGTGCCACCACACTTGGCTATTTTCGTATTTTTTTTGTAGAGCCAGGGTTTCACCATGTCACCCAGGCTGGTATTGAACTCCTCAGCTCCAGAGATCCACCTGCCTTGGCCTCCCAAAGTGCTGGCCCTGTTGTGTTTCTTCAAAGCATTGTTACACATTATCTCTGCTCCTCTGCCTCCTTTTAACTCCTGTACTTACTATAATCTGGCTTTTGCCCTTAACACTCCAAAAAACCATGCTTCCAAAGGTCACCAACAGCCTCTATGTTGCAAAATACAGTGGTTGCTTCTCTATTCTTACCTTACTTGACCTCTCAGGAACAGTCAACACTGCTGACCAACCCTCCTTGAAATGCTCCTATATACATCTTTGGCTGCTCTTTCAGTCTTCTTGCTGACTCCTCCTCCTCCACCTGACCTCTAAATGTTGACTCTCCTCCGGGACTGATTCTGTGTCCTTTTATTTCCAGATGAGCTCAGTTAGATCTGCCATTTTAAACATGATTTATTTGCTGAAGATATATTGCATTAGAATTCACATGATTTCCACACTGTTCTCAAG
>NW_016107891.1:949094-968855 GCF_001604975.1 Cebus imitator | reverse complement strand
CTATAAGGGAATTCAAATGAGAATTATAAATGCAGTTTATAATTGGAGGACACAAACTAACAACAAACCCCCATTTTAAACTGATAAGAACAGACACTACACCTGATCTTAGCCAAAAGGCTGACAGGCAATGCAAACCTCCATTTTAGAAACTCACTGTTCATCCCAAATAAATCCTACTCTTCCCTCTCCAGATACTCAGGTCACCCAATTTGCCTCCCTCTCTGAAACCTCTATCCCTTCTTTTTCTTTGTTAATATTGGAGGACTGTCCTTAGAGCTAAGGGCTAGAAGGGTCACCCACAACAGCTTGGAGTTAGAAATGTCTGCTTGTACTATGTTAAGGTACTAAAGGAAGGATATTTTTATTCCAGTTGTTGGGACTCCAAAAAAAAAATGCTATAAGGGAATTCAAATTAGAATTATAAATGCAGTTTTTAAACAGAGGAATTATTGTAAATTGTGGGGACGGTCTTCAGGTCCACTAAATTAAAAGTTAGTAAAATGATACTGTTGGTATAACAACATAAATGTCACGGAGAGCATTATTTATAGAAGAAAATGCATCCAACGTTCCAAACAATAAGCTTACAATGGTACTTGTAGAATATATCCATTTGTAAGTAAGGAATTGCCTGTATAAAACCATTTGATAATAAAATAGTAACAGCAATGATGAAAGTGCTCCTCCCCAGAGGAAACAACTTCAAATAGAGGTTGAAGAGAGTTTCAGGTAACTGAGTAAGAAGAAAGGCCAAGTCCAGGCGTTTTGAGAAATCTTTTAATTCTGCATTTGTATTTTGATAACACTGAAAAATGTATAAGAATATTCTGGATCATCTACATGTATATCTTATGAATGACCAATGGGACACAATTCAGGGCTGCACTTGCATTCCTGTCCATAAAGCAATAGGTGTCAATAAATCACCTAAAATGACAATGCTTAATGTTTACATCTTAGAAGCATCTGGCTGATCTTAGGTTGGCACATCCTAAATTCATGACAGTCATGACTCAAGCACTCTTGTACTGCTGTTGTTTTAAATCAGTTATAAAGACAAAATTTGTCTTTTGCAGCAATGATTTACAATGGAAAGATATCTGCATGGAATAAGACTTTAATTTTAACAATTGAGGCTTTTATCTTACATCCTGAAAATGACAATGTGGCAGAATAACATCACCACTTAAATTATCTCAGACTAAGGAGAAAATAATACTCAAAAATGTGTTTCTACCAAGTAGAAACCAAATGATACCAAAACATGCTGTATGAACAGAGGTTATACAACTATTCAAATAAAGTAGTAGAATTAACTCACTACCTAGCACATGGTGACAGTGAATGTAAAATTTTTTAAAAAGTTTTCTGTATCATTATTTATATTACTGCAGGATGATTTATTCTGTTAATTCTTGCAACAGTTCATTGGCAGAATGTTCCATAGGAAATATACAAAGGAAATAAATTTTTCCCATTCTTGTATCATGAGCAGACCATTAAATTAACTGGCCCACTAAAGTAAGGCGGTACACAAGGTGCTTGGGAAGAGATGGGAGATCATTTTAGGAGGAACAGATGAAACAAAAGAAGGCATAGAGGTGAGAGCAAGGTAAAAAAGGTACATAAACTAGCCTGATGAGATGGAATGGTCCACCTTTGGTGAATGAGAAGATTGAGGAATACAGTTGATGGCCTTACATAGAGAAGGTCTTGTATAAATCATGTCATTTAAATTTGATCAAATAGGGACTTTTTCTATTTCAGTTCAACACATATGTACTGAGGGTTTACTATATGCTAGCCAAAGTAGACACTGGAGGTATAAAGTTGAGGAAGAAGGGACTCCTATACTTGAGGGAGCCATGGTACAATTGAGGAAGACAAATATAAATAAATGCAATAAAGTGTAATAAGTGAATAATCTAAGAATGTCCACAATTGCTCAGGAAATTTCTTAATGATTTGTGATGATCTGACCTTGGATGAATAACAGGAATGCAGGTGTCAGCCTATGCCTTAGGAATTTTCTCAGTATACTGTTAGGATTACTTCTCCTTGGAAGAGAAGCCAAAGTGTCTATTTTACCCTACTTTCCCATTGCTCAGCACGGTGCCTAGCAGTTAACATTCCCTCAAATATTTGCTGAATAAATAAGTGAACATTGAGCATATTTTGGTTTTAAATATACTATAAATGGTAGATAACTTTATATTCAGAAAGGACCTGGTAAGAATAATATTTTCACAACCAAATTACCTTTCTAAGTAAGATAAAGCAGCTGAGCTAACAGTAATCCAATCCCCAAGTCTTCCATCTGGGTCTTAGAAGGAATAAAGTAACTATAGATAAATCATGAATTCTGATGCAATGACCTTGGAGGAGATAGAAAAATGAAGAATAAACACTGCTTAGAAAGGGTAAAAGGAGAGGTGTTTATGAAAAGTCATGTTACAGGTCAAGATTATTCCTGTTGGTATTACAACTATTCTTTCTGGACGATGCTCTGAGACGCAATCCAATCCCTCTGACTTTCTTAGGATAGGATCCCACCCTTTCAAGTCAAGCACCTGTTTTATTTCACATTGGCCAATATATAGCATAACCCTATTTCTGTTTTCCCCTCTAGACACAAACATGTAAGTTCCTGAGAGTAGCAACCTAAGTCTTGTTTACAGCTGTATACCCTGCACTTAAAAAGAGTGTCAAGTGGCCAGGCGTAGTGGCTCACGCCTGTAATCCAAGCACTCTGGAGGCCAAGGCGGGCGGATCACCTGAGGTTGTGACTTCAAGACCAGTCTGACCAACATGGTGAAACTCCGTCTTAAAAAAAATAATAAATAAAATAAAATAAAGAGTGCCAAGCATAGATCAGCCACTCAATAAATACTTGTTAAACGTACGAATAGATCTGCTCTCAGCCACAAGTATTCAAAGAGAATTAATATCCCAATCATGACTGTATCTCTGGGATCAAGGGAGGGAGAATGGAGGTACAGGTAGTTGAAAGCAATTAATGAGGCAGAATGAAGACAGCTGATTCTGAGAGTTACGGGAGAGGGAGATGTAAAGCATTTACCAAAGACGCTAGCACGTGGTCAGAATTTGATAAATATTGGCCGTTAATAAAAACACCAAACAGGTCTGAAGCTGAGGAAACAGGTCCAGGCGGAGATATCGTTCCTAGCTGAACAGAGGAAGAAGTGGACTGTCCATAATGAGCAGTGGAGGAGGGCGAATAAGGGGCTAGGAACCCAGGAAAGAGCATAAACAGGTGAAGCGGAAAGTGACGTCATCGAATAGGAAAGTGACGTCATCGAATAAGGACGTAGAGAGTTTTTAGACGACTCGGTCGATCTCGAGAGATTTAAATGCTACAGAAAGGTCTTGTAGAATGCAGACTGAGAGAAAATTAACATTTTTTTCCCCTCCTGTAACGACAGCTTCAGTGACGAGTTCTGACACTGTTTTTAACGCGAGGCCTTTCCAGCGGCAAAAGACGCACCTCGCCGAACCGGACCTGCCCGACAACCGGTACTGTGGCCACCGGAGAAGCCCAAGTCACCCTTGCACTGCCTACTCGCTCCACCCCGGCACCTTTCCGTCGACACCTCCGCCCTCCCTCCGCACTTGTGTCCCCGCCTCCCACAGAGCGCGCCCCGCTCCATTTACCTGTCCGGGCACCTTCTGAGGGCGCGCGGGCTCGGGACCGAGGCGCGCGGGTCAGCGCAGGGTCGCCAACCTGCGCCAACCAGAGGCTGGGACCGGAAGCCACTGACTTCCGTGTGAAGCGCCCCGCCTACGCGTGGCCTCTTGGGAGTGGGAGCGCTCCTCCAATGGCAGCAGACGACAGGGCTACGCCTGCTACGTTCCCAGCACTATGCACTTTCCAGGAGCCGTAGTGCATTCTGGGAGTAGTAGTTCCGACTGGAGTATCGCTGACTGTCCAGTTCCGTGTACAGCTCTTGTAAACAACGTCAGGGCCGGGCGCGGTGGCTCACGCCTGTAATCCCAGCACTTTGGGAGGCCGAGGTGGGTGGATCACGAGGTCAAGAAATCGAGACCATCCTGGTCAACATGGTGAAACCCCGTCTCTACTGAAAATACAAAACATTAGCTGGGCATGGTGGCGCGTGCTCGTAATCCCAGCTACTCAGGAGGCTGAGGCAGGAGAATTGCCTGAACCCAGGAGGCGGAGGTTGCGGTGAGCCGAGATCGCGCCGTTGCACTCCAGCCTGGGTAACAAGAGCTGTTACCCAGCTCTGTTTTCCCCTCTAGACACAAACATGTAAGTTCCTGAGAGTAGCAACCTAAGTCTTGTTTACAGCTGTATCCCCTGCAATTAAAAAGTGTCAAGAATAAATCAGCCAGTGATCTATGAAAAAAAAAACGTCAAACGCCGTATGGGGATCCACGCAAATGAGAGAATGCAGGCTAGATAAAGACTCTACCAGCAATGAGTAGGCGGCATAAATGAAGAGCCAAGCTTGCCCCGTCTCTCCTGCTTAGTCTCAGTAGGCAACATTGCCTGTTTCTTCACAGACAAAATAGAATTCATCTGACAGGAACTGCCTCTATTTTTGCCATGAAATTTTCTTATTTTCTTGTACTCCTCACCAATCTTTTGTCCTATTCTTTAGCACTAATAATAATAAACGACTACTCTTCTTTGATCTAAACCCAGGCCTCTTCCATCCCTATTCCCTGTTGCCGACTCAGAGTCAAGCTCTTCTGATGAACCCTTCTGTCCCATCACTCCTCAACGGCTCCCTGCTTACTTGCTCTTTACAATCAGGACTTAAAGGGTGTCAAAATTTCTCTTATCTAAAACATTCCAAAGTCGCCTTTCTTAACCCTATACCCCAAGCCCCCTCACCACACATAGATAAGCTAGTGGTCTTTCTCCCATCTCTCCTTTACAGACAAAATTCTCAACACTGTTGCTAAAATGAATAGATACTTTTCAGCCATTACCATATTTCAACTCTGCAGGATTTTAGTTTGATTATTTCCTTTTTTTTTTTCTTCTGAGACCGAGTCTCACTCTGTCCCCCAGGCTGGAGTGCAGTGGCGGGACCTCCTGGGTTCAAGCGATTCTCCTGCCTCAGCCTCCCCAGTAGCTGGGAATACAGGCGCTTGCCACCACGCCCAGCTAATTTTTAAAATATTTTTAGTAGAGACGGGTTTTCAACATATTGGCCAGGCTGGTCTCCTGGTCTCCAACTCCTGACCTCATGATCAGCCCACCTCAGCCTCCCCAAGTGCTGGAATTACAGGCATGAACCACTGCGCCTGGCCCTTATTCCCTCCTTTTTGAACTCCTTTATTCTCTTACCTCTTTCCAAGATGCTACACCCTCCCGCTTCTCCTCTTACCTCTGTGGCAGCTCTTAATTTTCTTTTGAATAGGGTTCTACCCTATGCCATCTTCTCTTCTTACTCTTCACACTCTTCCTGGTGATCTTAATCATTCCCCTTGCTTTATCTTCCCTCTGCAAAGGTTCACATTTCACATTATTAACTTAATTATATTGCATTCAGTATCTGTTCTTTAAGAGGCAGCATATTATCTTAGAAAAAGAATAAGTTTTAGAGTCAGGCAGATCTGAGTTACTAAGCTGTGTGAACTCTAAGCGTTGGCTCTCTTTAGAACTTTCAGGACTCTAGCAAATCCCCTTACTCCATATTCTCTCCTTAAGTAATCTCATCTGTACCCTAAACTTTGTAATATAATTAGCTGTCCATGTAAGATGTGCCTGATTCCCTTTTGCCTTCCACCATGATTGTAAGTTTCCTGAGGTCTCCCTGTCAAAGGTATGTGAACCAAAACAACTTTATCTTGAATAGCAGCTGGGTAAAATGAGCCTAAGACCTACTGTGCTGCATTCCCGGATGGTTAAGGCATTCTAAATTGCAGGATGAGATAGGAAGGAGGTCAGAACAAAATACAGGTCATAAAGACCTTGCTGATAAAATGGGTTGCAGTAAAGAAGCCGGCTGAAACCCAACAAAACCAAGATGGTGAGAAGAGTGACCTCTGGTCGTCCTCACTGCTACACTCTCACCAGTGCCATAACAGTTTACAAATGCCATGCAACGTCAGGAACTTACCCTATATGGTCTAAAAAGGGGAGACATTAGTAGTCCACCCCTTGTTTAGCATGCCATCAAGAAATAACCATAAAAACGGGCAACCAGCAGCCCTCCTGGCTGCTCTGACTATGGAGTAGCCACTCTTTTGTTCCTTTACTTTCCTGATAAACTTGCTTTCACTTTACTCTGTGGTCTCGCCTTGAATTCTTTCTTGTGCGACATCCAAAAACCCTCTCTTGGGGTCTGGATCCGGACCCTCTTTCCTGTAACATCCCCAGCTGTGTTCTTGTAGAGCCTGTAGAACTGTGAGTCAATTAAACCTCTTTATAAATACCCAGTCTCGAGTAGTTCTTTTTTTTTTTCTTTGAGGTGGAATCTCGCTCTGTCACCCAGGCTGGAGGGCAGTGGCATGATCTTGGCTCACTGCAACCTCCATCTCCCATGTTCAAGTGGTTTTCCTGCCTTAGCCTCCTGACTAGCTGGGATTACAGGTGCGGGCCACCACCCCCAGCTAATTTATGTATTTTTAGTAGCGACGGGGTTTCATTATGTTGGTCAGGCTGGTCTCAAACTCCTGACCTTGTGATCCATCTGCCTTGGTCTCCCAAAGTGCTGGGATTACAGGCATGAGCCATGATGCCCAGTCTTTCAGGTAGTTCCTTATAGCAATGCAAGAATGGACTAATACACCATTTCATCAAGTTACCAAAGAATGGAATCACCTTTGTAATCGATGATTTTAGATAGTTTAAGTTTACGGAATAAAGGTTTCACTTGCCATTTCCAGCTACCCAGCCTGGAATTATAGAATGAAAAGTTTAGAGAGAACCTGATCCAATTGTACATAGGAGAAGTTTCCTGGTCTTGGCAAAGATTACAAAGCTAAGAAGAGATGAAGCCTGGATTAAAAACCGAAAGTCTGTTGGGCTAATATGAAATAAACTTATCATATACAAAGCTCCAGTCATATCTGAGACTCTGATTTTATATTCTGTTTAACAGGATTGAATCATGATGTGTTTTTTTTTTGCCTTGAGTTTTATTTAATGTTTGCATAAGCTTGTCCTTAATAAAGATATTTTACCTCTTATATAATAAGGTGTGGAAGTTGATGGTTTAAATATGTGAGGTCTTGATCAAAAAACTCTCAAGAGAATTGAGAGCAAAGTTGAAGGACTATTAACAAAGGCAGGTAGTTACCATCTGGCAGCAGCATATCTAAACCAAAGACTGTGGGGTGTGTGTGTGTGTGTGTGTGTGTGTGTGTGTGTACACCCATGCAAGCAAGTTCAGAGGAAGGAGAGATTGGAGCAGAATTGTACAATCACAGGTTCAGAACCCAACACCTGTCCCCAGCCCCACTTCATTCAACACTGGGAGTTTCCCCTACAACCTTCCAACTTAGTGGTTGTCTTGGATTCTCGCTGGAGAAGGGACCTCATTACCATCCCTTTCCCAAAGTCAAGTCAGAAATATTTGTCTCAACAACAGTTAGGTGATGTCCAAAGCAATGGTCAGAAGCTGGCCTAAAACCTGCCACTTCATCATGTTTGTTCTGTGAACCATTCAATGAGTGAGCGAGTGAGTGAATGTACACAGACTAATTTCCTTAATATGGTTATTTTCAGCATCTTGGGTTACCATAGTGAATGGTGGGGCTATCTGGACATTTAGAAATAGCTCCTGTATAAGTGTCCATCCCAGGGCTGGCAAATGCAGACCCTAGAAGGGCAGGCCAGGAGAGCCCTATATCCCAGTGGGACAGAAGAAATATTTGCCTCCTGGGAATTTGCTATATCAATAGCTATAAAATAATTGACATTTGAGTATGGGCCATATTTCTCTTTGCAGCTTATTCCAGTCAGAGTCATCACATAACTTCCTCAGTTCATTTGAGCCATCAGTGGTTCTAACACCAGCTTTTGCAAAGCAGTTGTGAAGAATTATTTTTCTTTTCTTTTCTTCTCTTTCTCTCTTTTCTTTCTCTTCTCTCAATTTCCTTCCTTCCTTCTTTCCTTCCTTCCTTCCTTCCTTCCTTCCTTCCTTCCTTCCCTTCATTCCTTCTTTCTTTCTTCTTTCTTTCTTTCCTTCCTTCTTTCTTTCTTTCTTCTCTCTTTCTTTTTTTCAACAGGGTCTGGCTCTATTACCTAGGCTAGAGTGCAGTGGCACGATCACAGCTCACTGTAGCCTTGAACTCCTGGGCTCAAGAGATCTTCTTGCCTTAACCTTTCTAGTAGCTGGGACTACAGGTATGTGCAGCCACCCCAAGCCAAATACTTCTGAGGTGTCTGTGTTCCACTTAGCAGTAAGATGTCTCATTACATTAAGAACATGCCATTTCTTTATATCTGCAATAGGAACACTGTTTTTCATAATGTGTCAAGCACTGTCAGCATGCACATTTTGGTTATTTATCATGTCTCAGTATAATAGCTGCTTGTAGCCATGGTGCTGGCAGGCAAAACAATTTTATTAAAGGCCACAGATGTGTTTGATTTAAACCTCCGATGACTATGTGCAGCTATTGGTAATAAGTTTTCATGTACTGGCAAGCCATTTTTCTCTCTAATCGTAGAAGCCATTCCCTAAACAACCTGCTAGATATCAGTGCATTTTTGTTAATTTTATATATACACAATTAAATTGTGTGTATTTAAAGGACCTTTGAAATTATTCATATAGATGATTTTAATTTCTTGTTCCTCTCAGCACTCTGGCAAAAGAAGGCTGATAACCCAACTCTCTTTATATATTTATTTTTGTCCAGAGAAATATTCTTCTGTCAGAGCATGCCTCTGGTTTGGTTGCAGATTACAGAGATATAGTAGATGTGCCCCATGGGTACATCTATTCAGATTTTGCTTCTTACTTTCAAGATCTTCAGCAAACAGAGTTATTGTAGATGCTTCACCTTTTAGGTGACGTGACATGATATTGTGATAATGCTGAAAGGATTGTCACTTGCAATAAGACTTGACATCAACTCTCATCTGGAGAGCAATTTCATTAGCATTTTCTAAAAACCAGTGAGTGTGCAGATATAGAAATACCTGCTCTGATTTGGCAAAGTTTTTCAAGTGTTTTATTTACTAAGTTAGCATGTTTTGCTCCTCTCATTCTGTTATTAATTTCACCTCCCCTGGCTGCTTGTCTTTTTATCTTTTCCTAATGTCTAAGAAACCTGTGGAATATTCTTATAGAAATTCCAAATTCGAAGCCTATTTCACTGTTTGACTTTACTTTCTTACTGACTTACTTGTAGCTCAGTAACTGGAGAAACTGGGAGCTAATGTTTCTCTTTAAAGCCACAGCTAACGCATTGCATGCAGAGTAGCAGAAAAGGCCTGCTTCACAGAAAATGAACATTCTAAAAGGGAAAAGCCTAAGGGCAAGCCCAAGGCTTGGTGCAGAAGGTGGAAGCATAGCAGTGAGGAGGCAACTCATTTTCTTAAGTTTCGAAGTTTCTAAAAATAGCAAAGCTGATGTCAACTTCATTGGAAGGGCTAATTTGAATTATCTTAATAACCAAGGTATACTATTGACTTTGAGGTAGATGCTGTTGCTATCATATACTGAGTGATTAGTTTTAAGACATAAAGTGATGAAACTGAAGGACAGCACTGTGTTTTAAATTATCCTCTCTTAAAATTTTGATGGAAAATTAAGAACAATTCCAGTTCAAAGTTCTAAGCATAAAATGAGGGCATGTCCCATCTGTTGGCTCTCTTCTTTAATTTGATGTAAAGAATCCATACTCTTATTTCAATCTTAATGTCCATGTGTACCCAGTGTTTAGCTCTCACGCGGTATTTGATTTTCTATTTCTGTGTTATTTCACTTAGAATAATAGCCTCCAGCTGCATCCATGTTGCTGCCAAGGACATGATTTTATTCTTTATTATGACTGTATAATATGTCACGGTGTTTGTGTTCTACGTTTTCTGTAACCAATCCACCATTGATAGCACTTAGGTTGATTCCATGACTTTACTATTGTGAAGAGTGTTGCAATAAACATATGAATGCAAGGTTTCTTCTTAATACAAGAGTTTCTTTTCCTGGAAAAACTACCTATTGGGTATTATATTCACTATTTGGGCAATGGGTTCACTAGGATCTCAAACCTCAGCATTATGCAATATACCCTTATAACAAACCTGCATACATACCCCTTGAATCTAACATTTAAAAAATAAATGTTTTTTAGAAAAGAATCCATACTGTAATGAAATGGTAAAACCACAAAACTGGTGTCCTCATGAAAAAGGTCTATAACTTGGCATTCGATTTTTTCCACCTTGGCTCATTTCAGGATTTTGGCTAAAAATCCTTCAGCATTTAATGAATTATCTGTTGGTGGAAGGTGCTGGATCTGTTTCTCTGCACATGTACAGATTTTTGTTATCTATCACTTTAATAATCAGACAACAGCTGGGACAGGTTCCCATATGTTTTCCATTCTCCAATGAATGAATGAAGAAGGAAGATGCCCATATAAGTTATCCCTACATATGCAGGGGTAGAAATACATCTTTAAGTCATTGTCATATAAGTCGTCTATGATTTCCAACCTGGAACAGACCAGGCATGCACTCACCTTTGAGTTTTTGCGTCGTCTTACGTCAGCTGTTTACTCTGCCTTGAATGCTGAACCTCCAGATCTGTGTGCGTGTTTTTCTTGTTATTCAGGCCCCTTCTCAGACGGACTTTCCCTGACCACTGGCTTCTCATTAGCTACTTGCCACATGTTCACTGTGTACATATTTTCTTGTTTTCTTTTCTTATGATAATTAAAATAATTATGTTTTTATTGTTTATTGTTTCCATTTACCATCTTTAGAATATACATTTCATACGGGCAGGAACGTTATTAGTCTTGTTCACCACTCTTATCTCCTCAGGGTAACACAGAGCTTGTGCTCAATTACAGTTTGTTGAAAGAATGTATACTAATAACAAGGGCTAACACTCCTCATTATCAAAAAGTATTCTAAGATAGATATATATTACTGTATTTAATCGTCACAGTAATGGTGTGAAGTGATTACTATTATCAGCAACCCTTTTCCAGATAAGGAAAACCGAGGCTTCTAGCCTCACAGACAGGCTCTTGGCTTCCCAACTACGCCCCTCTCGGGCAATTTTCAGAAGCTCTTTAAGAGGGACCACAGTGTCGAAGATCAACTCAATGAAATAAAACGAGAAGGCAAGAAAAAAAAAAAAGAGGGACCACAGAGGAATGGGCAATCAGTGTTGGTTGACCAAATTGAACAGTTCCAGTTGGGCACATAATGTGTTTGCTTCTGTGCCTCCCTCATTTCTGTTACTGTCTCCTCCTTCACAAGCGGATGGACCCCGTGAACTTCTTCGAGATGCAAGGAGACCAGATTGGCTTTGGTTTTCTTTTGTCTCCTCCCCACCCAGCTTGAGATTCATGTGAAGCATTTCTCTGAAAGTAAGGAGACTGTGTTTTTAATAATGGGGGAAAATCACTGATGGAGTGCACCCCCATAGTTTAATACAGTAAGACCTAAAGGCCTTGCTCTAAATCACCCCCGAGTTTGGGGCCACAGAAGTAGGACTGCAAGTCCAGCCAGAAAGTAGCTGTCTGCTGGACCCTTCTCTCTCCAACACATTCCCAGCGATTTTTTTCCCTGGTACTACTGCTGTCAATTTTATTTCAAATCTGTGGCTTGCATCAGTTCCCTGCAAGGACACAAACCCAAATACTTCAGGTAGCTCAAATGCAAAGGTGATGGTTTTCCTGCTATGTTTGTTTGAAAGCCATGAGTCCATACTTAACACGTAACGCGAATGAAATCAGGGAATGTGTGTGTGTTTTTAAAAATTCTTCGTCTTCCTACATTGAAGATTACATCTTCTTCACACAGCTGTGCAGATCATTAACTTTGTTGAGAGATGGAAATACTTTTTCTAAGAAGGCAGTAAATTCCTAAGTATAATGGAAAGTCACACAAATTTAAGAGAGGTGTAGAATATTCAAATATGTGTGGTACAATGATAATTGCTATGAGATATATTTTATTAACAAAGTGGGCAGAGGAAGGAAGGGAAACACATTAACATTATTTGTTGAGTTTCTGCTATGTCCAAGGCACTAATACAACAGTACACAAAAGGAAGTTCCTGCCTTCTCGGAGACTGCATTTGTTGAGTTCCCCTTATGTGTCAGGCAAGCATTCTTACATTCTGTTTTGAATAATATACATGGTTTTAATGAATATTCCAACAATTCTGGATAGTATCTTCTTGAAGTCCATTTCTTGAAATTTCAGCAACAAGTAGAATTTTAAAAACAATCCATAGATATCTCCATAATGTAGATATATCTAAGGATATAGTGAACAATGGGGAGAAAACTTAGGTTTAAAGAGGTTAAGTACCTTAATAGTAAAGCTGAAAATCAAATCCAACGTCTGTTTTGAATCCAAAGTACCCTTTATATTAATATAATGCAGTTTCCTCTGGGGCCAAGCGCAAGCTGGCTTCACAGCCGAACTGCATCTTGAAGGAAAAATGTTACTGCTTATGTAGTAAATCCCACAAAAAGGACTTCTCTTTTTTGCAGTCATTAAGGCAGCATAATTCAGTTGTCCCAGACTTATTAAGAGTTATTCATACAGGTTTATCCTGACAAATTAAAAAGGCCAGCATTCTAGGTATATATGTTTAGAAGCTACCACTGTAACTTTAATTTTTACTACTTGGAGTTTAAACAGAGTGTTCAATTCAACAAACTTTTACCCAGGCGTCATGTGCCAGGAAGTGTGCCAAGTAGTAGAGATACATGCTCTCACAGAACTCCAATAATATTCATGATTGATTATTAAATACATGGTAAAGTGGAAAAACATACAAGTGTAAGAGTACTCATGTCCTGGTTTTAGTAACAACTCTGCCACTACCATATGACTTCACTTTGCTTACTCTCATCTGTAAAATTATGAGGTTGAATTAGCTGGTCTAAGAATTCTTCCAGTTTTAAATTTTTTGATGATCTGGCTGTATTAGAGTCTGACAAAAGCTCTGCTTTAAGTGACTGTTTTTCCCTTTTAAATTTTGCTGCATTCTATTTTTTGGTGCTTGATACTGAGGAGTAACACTGTTGATTCTCACTGTCTTTGGGTTGGGAAGTGTAGGCAGTTGATACAGGTAGAAATTATATCACAATTTGTATTGCCCAAAGAGGACCGCACCATAGGAAACTCTCTGTTATGTGATCATGAAGTGAGTGTAAATGTTCATTCACCAAGGATTGGTGATTTCTTCCTAGAACCATTAGCCTAAAACATTCATTCCTAAACATGGTTGTATAGATGAGCTACTTCAGAATCATCTAGGGTTAGCTGATAACATAGATTCCTGGCCTACAAAGTCACATTTTTGAAGGTGCAACATGAAGATCTGTATCTGTAGCAAGAGACCCAGATGATTCTGATAAGCAACATGATTTAGAAAATGCTGGAAAAGCAGAGACTATGACAAACTATTTATTTAATCCCCAAATCTCAAAATGGGATGAGATTTAATTCTAAACTGGGGTCAGATTTTTCAGTTTGCAGTAGTGCTTCCAGAGTTAACAACTCTGACATGAACTGTCAGAATATTCTTTAGTAAATATAACCTTAATCGCTAATTCTGCAGTTTCAGAATTTTATTATTATTATTTTATTATTTTATTATCCCTAGCAACTAGTACCCTGTAATTTGGGGTTTAATGACTCTGGAATACACTACTACCAAGGTCTAATTTCAGTTGCCAGTTTGTAATACAAATGCAAATGAAAGCTGTCACCAGATAGGAACTATAAAACCTCATTGTTTTCAAACACTGTTCAAAGCCTACTTTCATTTAATAAGTCATGAAAGCTTATTTATGCAAGTATTGCATGACCAGTCATAGAAAACTCAGAAAATGTTCATAGGCAATAAGAAAAATATAAAAACCTTAATTCTGCTATTTAGGGCATATATCTCACAAAACTTTACATATACATGTGTAGACATGTGTACATGTGTATGTGTATATGCAATTATTTTAAATTTTTTTCTGAGTGCATAATTATGTTATGATGTATAGTAAAGAAAAATCCCATATACCCACAGACATTTTTACCAATAAATTAACCACTTATAAAATTAGTCCTTCTCAAAAACCCCTTTTTGATAAACAATAGAACGTATTATTCTCCATCATATCACTGCTGACTATTGAATGCTAACAATGAAAAAAATGACAAATTAATTGCAATGTAGAATTATAAATCTTGCAAAAGACACAGGATTTCATAAAGTTGAAAGTGGTGTTGGATAACTATTTGAATACATCAAAGTCAATGAAAAATGATTTAAATCAGTTAAGCTGAAGTGAAAAAAATCTACTTGGATGATGAGTGATGGGTATTTTGAATGTTCAATTAATGAGAGAACGTTGGAGGAAACAATTGTTCAAACGTTTTGGTAAAAATAACCCTATTTATGAAGTAAAAGATACTGTATCATTCAATACTTTTATCAGAGAACTACCCTGAATCCCTCAAATAGTTCTTATTTCATTCTTTGTCCATTCTAAAAATTATTGCATAGCTGCAATTAAAATTTAAAATATTTTCAATGAGATTAAATAAGCTTATTTAAATAATTTTTTGTTTTCTTTTTCTGAAGTCCCAAACAAAACCTCTTTTCTATCATTTGTAATGAAATTTTGTTCCCCTTTTTAAGTTGATTCCCTTCTGGTGGCATTTTCATTGTCAGCTGTCCTTGGATAATGGGAACTTTCTGTGTATGTGTGTATGTGTGTGTGACACTTTTTAAAACAAACATTTATTAATTAGATGCGAGAACTCATACATGTCAGAGCTACAGATACAAATTTGGATATTATGAGCATACATTTGCCATATAAGCCCATGGAAAGGAATGAAATCATCCAAGGTATAGGAGAAGGTCCAGCATCCGGCCCACAAGAACTTCGATAGTCAGAGGTCTTATAGAGGAATAAGAACCAGAACAGGACAAGTCAATAAAGGAGAAAAGAAGGCAAGAGGGGGTGGTAAGAAGGCATTGAGCTTTAAGGGAAGGATAGCCCCTTCATTTTAAGAAGATGACAGAAGGAAAGCAAATTCATTGGCTCAGAATAAGTTGGGAGAGGTGATATTGCTAGTTTGAGGAAAGAGAAATAATTATGGGCTAATCAGTTCAAGGATTGGGAAGAGTGAACTTGGGGAAAAGTGGTAAGATTGTCAGATAATATGTTGATTTGAGGTTTGTGAACATGAATTTATTTATTTATTTATTTACTTACAGAGTCTCACTCTGTCTCCCAGGCTGCAGTGCAGTGGCATGATCTCGGCTCACTGCAACCTCTGATTCCTGGGTTCAAGTTATTCTCCTGTCCCAGCCTCCTGAGTAGCTGGGATTACAGGCACACACCACCACACCTGGCTAATTTTTGTATTTTTAGCAGAGATGGGGTTTCACCGTGTTGCTCAGGCTGGTCTTGAACTCCTGACCTCCGGTGATCCACCCACCTTGGCCTTCCAAAGTGCTGGGATTACAGGAGTGAGTCATCATGCCTGGCCATGAACATGAATTTATTATAAAACATGATAGGGTTATTTTTTCCTGTGATATTCAGCAAAACTAGGGCAGGCACAGAGAAGGCAAATATAGGATGCTACCATTCATAATCTTTTGTAATATATTTCTTTCACTCAGTCATGTATTATGAACCTCTTTCCATGTTAAGTATAGTTTTACATATCACCTTAAGTACTGCATAGTATTCTATTATATAGGTGTGGTACAGTATTTAACTTATCACCTACTGTTAAACAATTAGATTTCTGGCTTACTTATGTTGTATATAATGTGATAAAATACCTTGTAATCAAAACTTTATCTAAAAACTTAAATATTTCCTTAGGATAAATCTCTGTAATTGGAATCTCCCGGTCAAAGGATATAAAAATCTTAAAAACTATTGTTGCATATTGCCAGACTTTTTTCAGAAAAGATTATACTAGTTGATTTATTCCTTCCCTGGACATCAAGTTATGAAAATAACTTTTTCATACTCTAGTCAGTGCTGCTATTTTTATTCTATCTTATCTGTGAATGTTTCATAGGCAGTAAATTATAACTAACTCATTTTCACTTGCATATATTAATTACTAATGAACTTAAACCTTTGTAAAAATGTTTTTGTTTTAAAATTATTTGTATTGTTGTTTGTTTTTATTTTGTGATTGACTTGTTTGGCTTAGTTTTGTTT
Organism: Cebus imitator; assembly: GCF_001604975.1. Classification (NCBI taxonomy): domain Eukaryota; kingdom Metazoa; phylum Chordata; class Mammalia; order Primates; family Cebidae; genus Cebus; species Cebus imitator. The sequence goes on along the minus strand of NW_016107891.1, from coordinate 952,466 downwards.
TTCTATTGGTATGATTTTCTTATATATTTGCAAAGATTATATAGGGTAAAGACATTAACTCTTGATGTGTTGCAGATAGTTTCTAGTTTGCCACTTGTTAAAGCCTATTTTAAAGGAAAGCATGAAAATGAGATAATTATGTACCAGTTGTTCTAAGTTTTAATACTCTTGAATTGTAGGGTATAATGAGATGCTTCAGTTTTATTCCAGTGTTCTTTTTTTTTTTTTTCCTTTCCAGTTCAAAAAGTGGAATTTTATGGCTATAACATCATCCATTCTTCAGAAAGCAAAATTAATTTCCACATAAAACCTAGAGGTAAGAGGATTAGATGGAGGGGAGGGATAATATTAAAAAGATTTAACACCTGGTATACTGCAGGATACACAGAAACCCAGCAGAACAGGAAACCCATGCTGTGTTGTTGAATCCCAAAGATGACCAATGGGCAGGGACAACAGGGAAGCACTCAGAAGGCTTGAGGCAGAGATTAAAAATGGATAGTTAATTACCTTTATCTCAAGATTAAGTCTTGGTATATCTATAATGTTGCAATCTGGCCAAATATCAGCCTGTCAAAAGAAATGATATTCTCTAAATTTGCTGAGTTTTTCCTGTCTATTCCACATTGCTAGAGAGATATTCAAATTAGATAATTAGCTTTAGATATTAATTCTTAATACCACAATTTCTTCCTCCACTAATTTTTTTCTGAGATACATTTGACATCTCTTAAATTGCTATCCATTTTCTTACCGTTTTTATCCCACAAATAAATATTATAAATATTTATGACATAGTTTATCACTTAACAAAATGATTTGAGATGCTGTATAGTGTTAAAACAAAGGTAGGAACTATTACTGGCAAGATGGCTGAATAGGCACAGCTCTAGTGTGCAGCTCCCAGCAAGATTGACGCAGAAGGTGGGTGATTTCTGCATTTCCAACTGAGGTACCTGGTTCATCATTGGGACTGATTGGACAGTGGGTGCAGCCCAAGGAGGGTGAGCTGAAGCAGGGTGGGGTGTCACCTCACCAGAAAGCAAAAGGAGTTGGGGCACTCCCTCTCCTAGTCAAGGGAAGGCATTAGGGTCTGTACCCTGAACTCCAGCCTGGATACTGTTCTCTTCCCATGATCTTTGTAATGCACAGATCAGGAGATTCCCTCTAGTACTTACACTACCACCAGGGCCCTGGGTTTCCATCACAAAACTGGGCAGCTGCTTGGGCAGACACCAAGCTAGCTGCAGCAGTTTTTCTCTTTTTCATACCACAGTGGCACCTGGAATGCCAGTGAGACAGAAATGTTCACTCCCCTGAAAAGGGGGCTAAAGCCAGGGAGCCAAGTGGTCTGGCTCTGTGGATCCCACCCCTATGGAGACCAGCAAGCTAAGAGCCACTGGCTTGAAATTCATGCTGCCAGCACAGCACTCTGAGCTTGACCTGGGATGCATGAGCTTGGTGGGGGGAAGGGCAGGACCATTGCTGAGGCTGGAGTAGGCAGTTTTAATCTTACAGTGTAAACAAAGCCGCTGAGAAGTTCAAACTGGGCAGAGCCCACCACAGCTCAGCAAGGCCTCTGCAGGTAGACTATCTCACTAGATTCCCTCCTTGCTGGGCAGGGCATCTCTGAAAAAAGGCAGCAGCCCATAAGGGACTTATAAATAAAGCCTCCACCTTCACCTTCTTGGGACAGAGGACCTGGGAAAAGGGTTGGTTGTGGGCACAGCTTCAGCAGGCTTAAATGTCCCTGCTTGGCGGCTCTGAAGAGAGCAGTAGATCTCCCAGCACAGTGTTTGATCTCTGATAAGGGACAGACTGCCTCCTCAAGTGGATCCCTGACTCCTGTGTTTCCTGACTGGGAGACACTTCCTAGTAGGGGCCGACAGACACCTCATACAGGAGAGCTCTGCTGGCATCTGACGGGTACTCCTCTGGGACAAAGCTACCAGAGGAAGGCACAGGCAGCAATATTTGCTGTTTTGCAGCCTCTGCTGGTGATACCCAGGCAAGTAGGGTCTAGATTGGACCTCCAGCAAACTCTAGTAGACCTGCAGCAGAGACACCTGACTGTTGGAAAGAAAAACTAACAAACAGAAAGGAATAGATTCAACATCAACTAAAAGGATGTCCACTCAGAGACCCCATCCAAAGGTCACCGACTTCAGAGACCAAAGGTAGATAAATCCATGAAGATGGGGAGAAAGCAGTGCAAAAGGGCTGAAAATTCCAAAAACCAGAATGCCTCTTCTCCTCCAAGGGATAACAACTCCTCCTCAGTAAGGGAACAAAACTGGATTGAGAATGAGTTTAATGAATTAACAGAAGCAGGCTTCAGAAGGTGGGTAATAAGAAACTTCTCCAAACTAAAGGAGCATGTTCTAACCCAATGCAAGGAAGCTAAGAACCTTGAAAAAAGGCTAGATAAATTGCTAACTAGCATAACCAGTTTAGAGAATAACATAAATGACCTCATGGAGCTGAAAAACATAGCATGAGAACTTTGTGAAGCATACTAAAGTTCCAATAGCTGAATCAATATGAGAAGACAAGATTAGAGAAAAAAGAATGAAAAGAAATGCACAAAACCTCCAAGAAATATGGGATTATGTGAAAAGACCAAATCTACATATGATCGTTACACCTGAAAGTGACAGGGAGAATGAAACCCAGTTGGAAAACATTCTTCTGGATATTATCCAGGAGAATTTCCCCAACCTAGCAAGGCAGGCCAACATTCAAATTCAGGAAATGCAGAGAACACCACAAAGACACTCCTTGAGAAGAGCAACTCCAAGACACATAATTGTCAGATTCACTCAGGTTGAAATGAAGGGAAAAAATGCTAAGGGCAGCCAGAGAGAAAGGTCGGTCAACACACAAAGGGAAGCCCATCAGACTCACAGTGGATCTCTCAGCAGAAACCCTATAAGCCAGAACAGACTGGGGGCCAATATTCAACATTCTTAAAGAAAAGAATGTTGAAATTCAACCCAGAATTTCATATCCAGCCAAACTAAGCTTCATAAGTGAAGGAGAAATAAATCCTTATGGACAAGCAAATGCTGAGAGATTTTGTCACCATCAGGCTTGCCTTGCAAGAGCTCCTGAAGGAAGTACTATATATGGAAAAGAACTACAGTACCAGCCGCTACAAAAACATACCAAATTGTAAAGACCATGGATGTTATGAAAAAACTGCATCAACTAACAGGCAAAATAACCAGCTAGCATCATAATGGCAGGGTCAAATTTTAACAATATTAATCTTAAATGTAAATGGGCTAAATGCCCAAATTAAAAGACACAGACTGGCAAATTGGTTAAAGGGTTGAGACCCATGGGTGTGCTCTATTTAGGAGACCCATCTCA
>NW_016107891.1:946736-948948 GCF_001604975.1 Cebus imitator | reverse complement strand
TCTCTGATAAAACAGACTTTAAACTAACAAAGACCAAAAGAGACAAAGAAGAGCATTACATAATGGTAAAGGGATCAATGCAACAAGAAGAGCTAAGTTTCTTAAATATATATGCACCCAATACAGGAGCACCCAGATTCATAAAGCAAGTTCTTAGAGACCTACAAAGAGACTTAGACTTCCACACAATAATAGTGGAAGACTTTAACACCCCACTCTCAATATTAGACAGATCAACAAGACATAAAATTAACAAACAGTAATGGTAGCTTGATGGGGATAGCATTGAATCTATACATTACTTTGGGCAGTATGGCCATTTTCATGATATTAATTCTTCCTCCCCATACTTATGGTTAATAACACCATTCTTGTAGTAACTTAAGTCAAAAACTAAGAATTATCCCCAATTCAGTCTTCTATCTTATCCCTCATAGCCAGACAATCTCCAAGTTCGGTAAAGGTTGCCACATTTATTAACTTTTTCTGATTTTTATTGTGAGCACTTGAGTTCAGCTCTCAATATCTCATCTGGACTATTTCAATCACTTCCAACTGATCTCCCTGCCATTATCACTTTCTTCTACAACTCATTCTGTAGTACCACAGATAGACACCAAGGGCAATAATAGAATATGGACTCCTGAGCAGAAAACAGGGGCAAACTTTTCTCACTAGGAAATTATATGGAAAAGCTCAGAGAAGACATATCCCCAGAAGAAGTTAAGAGGTCCACAGATCCTCTAACCAAGCTGCTTGGTGAAGGTCTTCCCCTTTATGAAGCCATTCCATTAAGACTGGGAGGGGTGGCTATCTTTTCAAATACCCAAATAGCAATAAAAGATCAGAAGACATACGAAAAACCCAAACCAAAACGAAACAGGGAAACATGGCTGAATTGAACTAAATAAAGTTCCAGAAACTAATTCTGAAAACATGATCTATGAATTATCTGACAGTTAAGTCAAAACAACCATCTTATAGATGTTCGGTGAGCTAAAAGAGAACACAGATAGGTAAGAAAACAAAATCAGGAAAACCATTCCTGAACCAAATGATAATATCAACAAAGTGATAGATACTACAAAAAGAACCAAATGGAATCAACCTAACTGTCCATCAACAGATGAATGGATAAAGGACATGTGGTACATTTACACAATAGGATATTATTCAGCCATAAAACAAGGAAATCCTGTCATTTACAACAATATGGATGGAACTGGAGGACATTATATTAAGTGAAATAAGTCAGGCACAGAAAGACAAATTTCACAAACTCTGATTCAAGTGTGGTAGCTAAAAAATAAAACAATTAAACTCATGGAGATAGAGAGTAGAATAATGGTTACCAGAGGCTGGAAAGGGTAGCGGGAAGTGGGGATGGCTAACAGGTGCTAAAATATAGTTAGGTGAAATGAATAAGATTATTTGATAGCACCACAGGGTAACTGTAGTCAATTATAATATATATTTCAAAACAATGAAAATAGTAGAATTGGAATGCTAACACAAATAAATGGTAAATGCTTAAATGATGGCTACCCCAATTATTCTGATGTGTATATTACTCACTGTATGCCTATATTTGAACATCACGTATACTTCATGAACATATACACCTATTATGTGCCCATAATAATTAAAAATAAAAAAAAATCTGAAGAGTAGACTATATATAAACACACACACACACACACACACAGTTCACACAGTTTAGGATACTGAAATGAATTTTTAACAGATGAAAAACTGTTCAAGAGGAGGGATCCAAGATGGCCGAGTAGCAGTAGCTCTGGATTGCAGCTCCCAGAGAGAGTGTGGAGGGTGAGTGGTCACCGTATTTCCAGATGGATTTTTATTGCCCACAACCAGGAGATTCCTGGGCAGAGGAGCACCACGGGTCTCCAGCGTGGCTGTTTTGGCCAGCGTGGGGGGTCTCCACACAAAAACTCACACAGGTCCGGGCACCAATTCAGCTGGAGACTGGAGCCTGGGAGACAGATTCGCCCATTCAACTGATAAAAAGGGGGCTGAAACAGGGAGCCAGGCCAGGAGATTCCCAGACAGAAAATCTCCACGCTGCCACAAATCTCCAGCGTGGCTGTTTCAGCTGGCGCAGTGGGTCTCTGCACAAAAATTCATACAAATCCGGGCACCTTTTCAACTAGCAACTGGAATGCCTGGGAGACAGAGTCGCCCATTCAACTGA